>NC_081779.1:8812090-9112090 GCF_963082965.1 Carassius carassius | reverse complement strand
ACTAAGTTATTTTCTCTTTAAGTGCCATTGTTTATTCAGTAATAATATTTCACCCATATAATAAACTATTTTAGTTATTGTATCTACCTCATTGTACAAATTATGTTACGGTGTAAATGTCTTCCATTGAAAGATGAACATCACAAAAGATTTTGTAAATATTTTATAAAAAGTATGAACCACATTATTCCTTCAATAAAATACCACAAAATTAATTATATTTGTTAAATATTTCTTCTTGAATATTGCCTTTTTGTTATTGCTTGAACAAGTACTGAACTGAATTATTAGATGCATAATAATGAAGAGTAATTAATGTTTTTAAAATATGAATATTTAATAATTGGACAAATAATTTTAATGTATACACTGGGGTCAGCAAGATTTCTTTATTATTTATTACTTTTATTCAGCAATATTATATAATATTGTGTGTGTATATATAAATGCCTTAAAAGCAATGTATACTGTTTAAAAAAAAGTATCATATCAGTTCAGTGTAAAACAATGTTTGTTACGACATCTATCTATCTATCTATCTATCTATCTATCTATCTATCTATCTATCTATCTATCTATCTATCTATCTATCTATCTATCTATCTATCTATCTATCTATCTATCTATCTATCTATATATATATTATATATATATATATTATATATATATATATATATATATATATATATATATATATATATATATATATAAAAGAAGCACAACAGCTTGCAACTGGGACTGAATGGTAGATTATTAACCAGTCTGCTGCTCCCTGTTCTCATCTTTCTATACTATACTGGTCTGGGTTACACAGTAAGAACACTAACTGACAAGTGGGACTGGACAGAGTAATTCAAAACTGGGTCTACACAAGAGAAATCCCTGGCACCCTGCTTTCATTTATGCCATCCTGAGATACAAAGATCCCAGTAATCAGTGTACCTTCCCTGTACAGAGCCGAAGGGAGATAATTGCAGTGTTTAGTAAAGGTGAAAACGGGGTCAACAGACACTCAGCACAACCTTCCCTGGGTGGCCTGTGTGTCTGCGTGAATAAAGAGGAACACGTACACACACACACACACAAACTCACATCTATTGGTAAACGCAGAAACAGTTGAACGGCTCTGACCCCAGTTCCAAAGTTGCATTCATTCTCTGTCTGGGAAAAGACAATGGTAAAAACCAAGGATGCTAACTCAAGATTAGACTTGCTTTTACCCAGAGGTCAAAGGTCAAGCATTTTTTTTGTCTCTCGCCACTGTGTGCGTTTAACACATCCAGTAGAGAGAGGAAGCAATCAACGCTTCAGAACAAGGGAAAGGAATGTGCATGATGCTATTACACCAGTTATCTGTCTCTCTGACACATTGTCAGTCCTCTCTCGCCTGTAAAACACATAAAGATATAAGACGCACAGGCAATGAGCAATGCCACGCAGCTGCTTGACAACAATGGACTGGAATGTTATGTGTCTCTAAAGGACGTTTGTGGACTAACCGAGTGCTGTGATATAGTGATGGAAGCAATGATGGTTATCAAATCACATTCTGCCCCTCAATCATCAACATTTTTTAGTACAGTTGTAAAGGGATAGTTCACCCCCCCTCAAAAAAAAACAAAAACATTACAATCTGTTATGTTTTTAGCATGCTTTTAGCTAAACTTAACCAGCCACTCTCAACACAAACCTTGTTACAGCAGCTAAAAGTTCAATACACAAAGATACTAAATGATTAGTTATCATTTAAAAACATTTACAAATGATGAATAATTTCCACTTTAGATTGGCTACTGAAGAAACATGTCACTAACAAAGGCCTAAGGAAGACCTTAATGTTGAAAGGTTGTGATTTTAATAAACGTAGTTTTTGAGAGCAGTATTGGCAGTGTGCCCATCTTTGTTTATTGACAGTGAAGTGCTCCATGTGATCAAGCACCTGCCTCAAGTTTTGGCAGCCATGTTATGACGTGACACACTTACAATGTGACACAACTAAAAATCTGATTCTGTCATAGCAGCTCATAGTGTCATTGATTAGCTTAGCTTAACCAGTGACACAGATACTGTGACTGCTGTATTTGACAAGACTGTTTGCACTGATTCAGTACTTTGTCTTGTGTGTTTAAGGAGATTCCATCCTATGTCAAAGAGTCAAATGCTAGAGAACTACAAGTCAATTTAAAGGATGGAGAGCTGAGAAAAGACATTTGTAATGTCAACATCGGAAAGGAAAGTGGAACGGTGAGTTTAGATAGTCGGGCAACACTCAAAGAATGAAAGGCTACAGGTTAATCTGCTCTACTTAGCCTCTGTACACAAATGCATGATGAAGGATTAGCTTAGTTAACCCAACGCACATTTATCAGATAAGTTAGTAGATTGTCAGATGATCCTGTAGCACTTGATTGCAATGTCACTGAACAGCATTTGCTTGTTATTAGCTTATGAGAAATACAAAGACTTATGTAAAAAAGATAATTTAATTTCAAGCAGATATAATATAGCACAAATGAGCTATACAAATGGTTCCACAAAAACTATTAAGCAGCATAACTATTTTTAACATTGATATTAATCAGAAATATTTCTTGAGTACCAAATCAGCATATTAGAATGATTTCTGAAGGTATCATGTGACACTGAAGAATGGAGTAATGATTCTGAAAATTCCCCTTTGCAATCGCAGAAATAAATTAACATTTTAAATATATTAAAACTGAAAAGTATGGAAGCTTGTTTTTGCCACAAGATAAAAATAAAAAGGTAATTTCACACACACAAAAAAACAGAATTTTTCTCTTTCTCAAGTTTATATCTCACAATTCTGATTTATATATTATTATATATTATGTATTTATAAATAGTTTATAATAAAATATATATTAAATTATTACCGCAATGGGATAAAAAAAACAGTATTGTGATTTATATATATAATACGAACCATGATATTAAGTCACAATGGCATGAAAAACAAAAACTCACAATTGCCTTTATTTATGCATTTATTTATTTTTTTGCCATGGCAGAAACAGGCTTCCATAGAAAACCATTATTTTAAATTGTACAAATGTTTCACAATAAAACTGTTTTTACTTGTTGCTGCGTTACCTTTGTCTTTATTTTTTTTGTGATACATGCAAAGTCATCATTGTGCTTGTGTAAAAATGTGTCACTTGAATCTGGTGCAAAGGTGTGCAAATTGGCCTACTGTAGTTGAAGATCCAACTTAGCTTTAAACTAATGTCCTCAGTGCTTCTGCCAACCAAAAAAAGATTCTCAGTGAGGTTCTACAGGTCACCGCCGACCCACCATCTATATGGGGATAAAGCGATGTGGAGATGTGCAGATGTTTGAAATAGGTAGCGCTCAGAAACATATGGCTTTGGTTGAGGGGTTGAGGCTACCGCTGCGCTTCGCATACTGGCTTTAGTTATATGTGGATTAGGCTACTTAGTGGACGACTCTGAGTCAATGCTAGACAGGTCTGACCCCGGCTCATGTGTTTTGACTGAATGATAATCAGACCTCTGGACTTCTTTTACACATTAGAAGCAGAGCTGATATGACAGGGGCCGCAGTGTTCCTTTACAGTGGTTCGGTGAAGAAAATGCGAAACAGATGAGGGGAGTCTACAGTGAGGCTTTCTCTCGCCCCTAATTAAAAGTGCCTGTCGAGGACGTTTGGAGAGAGTTCGACTCCCAGATCACTGTGGCATGTGCACATCAAAAGGAAATAGACACTAAACACAGGGTTACCCATTAGCAGAAGAGTTTTATACAAAGATCACAAGCTTTCATTTGGCAGTAATGACCTACAGAGTGTCTATCCCTAAACGTCCTTCACCTTGTCACAACAAGACCCCATCACAGGTTAAACAGCACGTTAACCAACTCAAAGTCCTTTTATCCAACAGTAAGGTCTTTCTGGGATGTCATGGCTGGTGAGCGTAGTTGCGCAGCTTTGTAATGGCAATTCTTTATATATACTCGACATGGACTCCCTGAACTCTTAACAATATTTATAGTATGGGTCAAAGCAAGTGGTTTTCCCTGAGGACTTGGTCAAGATCCATATTCTGCAAGCGAAATGTTACTTTATTCTTTCTAAAAGGCTAACCTCTAATGAGCTGCATGTTGCATGAGTCCAACAGTAAATACGAGCACTAGTGAGTCACTGGTTCTGTTCAGAATGGAATACTTACTACTTAAATGATATAGTACTGCCAACTTAATAAAACATACATACATAAATACATATATATATATATATATACATATATTCTACATAACTTTATCTATTACCGACCCCACACTTTTGAACAGTATTGTATACTGATTAATAATAGTATGTTAGTATACTTTTCCAAACATAGCCAATGTCACGCTCGCATAGTTAAGTGACGTTTAAAAAAAAAATGGTATCAAAAGAGTCCCTAAAAGGTATATTAGCATCTGTGGGAACTAGTATAATATCATTTGATCACCATACAAACCTTCAAGATGTTAGCATGAATTACATGCCACAAGAGTAAAATGGAACTTTATGGTCAATAAAAATCAGCAAAGTGTTCATTGATTGTGAAACCCTCAGTCCTCTAGAGGAAACCCAAAACCTGTCTTGTTCTGCTGGGCCAGTCTAGTGTCTGAATCCATGAGGAAAAGGAAATGTGTTATGACATGAACAGGGTGGAAAAGGAAGTGTTTTTTGCATATAATTAAATAGGGGGAGGGGTTTTAAGACACTTGATTTACTTACACACACAAAGATCCATATGTATACATACATATATACAGACACACTCATATAATGCCACACTAACTCTTTTCTAAAACCTGCTTTGTCAAGCACTTTCTTAATTCCAGGTGTGGAATTTCAAGTTTATTTTTTTGGTTTTCACAAAAGAGAGAGTCTTATATTTTTTAAAGCATGTTCACTTTTTCTAAATAGAAACCCCATCATACAATAAAGCCTCTTTAGTAATATGAATCGTATGTTACTTATCAACTTAATGGGTTGCAGCCTTCTCTGATACTGGCTGAGAATCTCTGGCCATCTTATCTACAAAAATACACTGATAAAAAATATAAAGAGCAGATTTCAGCAATCTCAGCAACAATCTTGATCGGTCAAGAACACGTGAAAAACATGCTTCCAATTACAGCTCGCAAACTCCCTCCAGGAGGACATTAGTAAGGAAGTGTACAAAAGATATGATAAAAAGTACTTTAACATCTTGAACTTAGAAATCTTGGATAAAACATCTAAGCAAAGAAAATAATCTGGTTTTAAAGCTTGAAGAATTGAACTTGTGGGGTGTTTTACATTTAATACCACTCTCTGTTTTAGATCACATACTGATCGTGTGACTAAAATTGTGTTTTATTTTAGAATCCCGCTTGAGCTACAGCGGGAAACTCTGGGAAACATTTATTTACAGTATAGTTGCTTCAGATACTTTTTTACTAAGGAAAATTAAGAAACTTCTGTAGTTATATCACAGTGCATATTAGTGTCAAACTAGTAACAAGTAACTAATCCAAAAATTTAAATATGATATATCATACTTGCAACTACTTTTAATATTCTGAAAGTAAATAAGAGATGGGGCTGTTAAGCTTCAAAATGAAAAAAGCACCATACAATTTTAAAAGTTGTACATACGACTTTTGCACTATATTCTAAGTCTTCTGAAACTTTTATGTGGCTGAAATAATATTAGTATGCCATATCCATATATATATATATATTTGTATAACGCTTTATAAAATACTTGTTGTGTCAAAGCAGCTTTACAGTGCCAAACAGGAAAATAGTTTCTCAATGATGCAAGAATACAATAACAGAGTCATTTATCCAAATTTTTCAATGAATCATGTGATTTGTTCATGAACAGTTCATCTGGCTGACTCAAAAATACAGTCAGTGGTTAGCAGTCCTGTGGAGAAATTTCAGACCATTTACCATACAAAGCTACCATATGGCTTCAGAAGACTAAGAATATGCATATAAACTACTTTTATGATACGTTTATGGTGATTTTTATTTTTTGTTATTTTTTAAGCTTAAAAGCACCTATCCCTTTACTCATTGTAACTGCATGGAAAAGTGAATAGTACATCATTTCTCCATTTACGTACCACAAAAAATAGAAAATCATAAAGATTTGGAATGACATGACGACTACATTTTCATTTTTGATTGACATTTAAAGCCAGAAATACAGCCAAAAAAAGATGCAGGACATTTTCTGAGTCTCCAAACTGCTAAAAATTCTGACCATTTTAAAAAGCAGCTAAAAATGTTTCACTTTCTCCAATGTAACAAGATCTCATCTCACACAGGAAAAGATGGCAAACCATCAGGATAATTTAATACACTTGGATCTAAAAACAGCCCTAAAAAAACACTAATATACACCTCAACCATTTTTCTTCAATGCAACATTATTGTTGGTTAAATGTGTAGACCAATCAGAAACATTCAATAGCAAAATAAAAACACTTCCAAAATGATCATGTCAAAATGAACTTGAAAGGCAAGCACATTTCACAATCCCCACACAGACACACAGAGTCACGCATGTGCATGCACATAGCCAGAGCAAAGACAGAAACTATTTAGCATGCTAGACTGACCACAAGATTCAAGCTCACCCAACTAACCTCTAGGTGTTGATTGCTCAGGGGGACCTGATCCTGGATCAGAAAGGCCATTCCCATGAAGATTTAAGTATACACTTGAAAGCCACTCTAACAGGTCGCTTGTAGAGGGTCAGGGGGTCAATTGCCTGGTGGTGCTTAATGGTAGCAAAAAAAAGTGAGTCATCTTAAATGGGCCACAGTGAAGCTTGTGGCCTGCAACTGGAGGAATTTAAGGAATTCTGGGGGTTAAAGTGGTGCCATGAGGTGGCAGACACCGACACGGGGCTCTGGAAATTGGATACAATGTCACCGCCTCACCATCACTCAACATTAGCCACTGCTCTCTCAACACCTTGTTCCCACTGTGGGAATTACCTATTGTCGGTTTACAGAGAAAAAAAGCTTGAAGCGCATCAAAGCAATGATTGTAATGATTCAAAGCTGAATATTAAAATCTGCTCTGTTTCATCATCAAAGAGGTGTAGCGTAATCTAACCTTACCACTGAACTACTTCAAATGTGAAGTAAATGACTCTGCAATGACGAAAAAAAAAGAAAAAAGAATGGAGCTCCATTTAGGTTGAGGAGGCCTGAATACAAAACAGGCACTCTGGAGGATTACCTAATGTTATTTTCACCTCTGTTATTTGAGTGCTTCTTAAAGCTGAGAAAACATATGTCATCATGCTGCCAGGGCCAAATATTGTCAATATTTTCCAGAGAAAATGACAAAAATGATTTTCAAGTTTGGTCACTGTGCATAAGCAATCATTTAGTCTCTTTATGCTTTCACAAAACGGAAATGAAACATTCTCGAACTTGGCATGAACGTTCTCTTACCTTCAAATTCTTCCTTTGACATCACATTCTTCTTCTGCACTTCAGAGTCCATGCATTCACCTGGCCTGCTGACACTGCCAGCGTGTTATTTCCTCCCTGAGCTTAAACTCATGATCTAACGACCGGCCTTTGGTCCAAAGTCAACACTGAACAGAACTTGTCAATCATTTGATCCACTTCATTGGCATCAAGGCTTGATTGGGCACAATTAGTCCTTAGAAACAAATGACATAAATCTGCCCTGGATTTCCATTGAGGGAGGTTGATTATTTGCTTTAACCTGGAACGCTGATTTCATTTTCACCCCTCTGTGTCTCCTGGGGGATTAACAAACAGTGGAAAACATGTACGACTGACACAAGATCCTTTGGCCTTAGCTAGAGAAATTTTCAAATGCAATTTGGCCAAATCCGAAGGGAGTCCAAACGCACAACATTTTTGGCACAGCTAACACACTGCCTTGAGATTTCTTTCAGTTTTTATAAGCTGTGTAACACAGAGGCACCAATTGTCAGTTTCCTGACTGTGCGCACCAGCATAGGTCAAAATGTTGTTGAATCTGTCCACAGATATAAATGGTCAATTTAAGGACTATATTACATGAATAAATTAAAAATTATGGTAACATGAATATATTTTAGGTATTATAAATTAACAATTAACAACATAGACATCATCTATCAATCTAGGTTTATGTAAATATATAAATACATAAATAAAAGGGACTGTTTAAAACATTATAAATTGTATTAATACTAAAATACTTTTTATTTTATATAGTTAACTTATGTTTCAAATTTCTCAAATGTATTAATTAATCTAGATTTTTAAGTCAGTTAAGTAAAAAAGAAAAAAAAGGTTTCTTTTAAATTCAGACTAATGTAAATGATTTACACTATAATGTGCTTGCAAAATTATCAAATTTATTACATGATGTAAAAATGTAATTGCATACGGCGCTATCTGCTGAGAAAAGCCCCCAAATTTAACAACAAAAAAAGCATTGACTAGACATGGGGCATGAATAATTACATTCATTTTTAACACATTTTTTTTCCTATTTAATCACATTAAATTAACATCCCTAATTTAGAAGAAGCCCTAAAGAAACTAGTAGTTTAAACTTACAAGCCGCCATGCAAACACTCAGAAGTTTCATGTTTATGTACAGGGAATTACTAATGGACCATGGTCCATTAACTATGTGGATTTATTTCCAACCATGCAGTGTTATGAAAAGGCCAGCACAGAGGCTCTAAACTCAGGCTGTGGCACTTTTTCTGTCAGACAGCGAAACTAAATTTACAATATTGACTCTTTGGCTGCGTTCTGTTACAGTAAAGAGGACATTGGGTTCCGGTAGAGCAGAGGTGGGGAACGTTGATCCTGGAGGGTCTGTGTCCCTAAAGAGTTTAGCTCCAACCCTATTCAAACACACCTGAAAAAGCTAATCAAGGTCTTCAGGATACAGGTAGGTTTTTTTTTTTTCAGCGTTGGAGCTAAACTCTGCAGGACAGTGGCCCTCCAGGATCAACGTTCCCTACCCCTGCAGTAGAGAGTAACCTTGAGTAAATACAAACACGCAGGACATTCACAACGAGCTCTGAAAATGTGGGCAGAGTTCCCTGCAGACAAACTTCATGATGAACAACTGTTATACATTTTTTGCACATATTAGACGATTTACCAGGTATTATAACAATTGTTTTAATTGCATAATGAGAATTAGTCTGGCATGTTTAATAATGATTTAATATGCATGCCAATTAAGTTTAATATAGTGCCAAAACCTAATCTTAATATACACCAATCCATAGATAACCAGTATACACTAACAAAAATTGTGCTGATGCTTCAGAACCATTTGGTGAAACTTTTACGTCATTCATACTGAATGTTCTTATAAACCACAAGTCAGACTCTTGCTGTTTATTGGGTGATGATGCTCAGACTGAGAGCGGGAATTATGGTGATGACCACAGCCCCTGGCCTGTATGAGGGTCTGTGTGTGTGTGTGCACTGACCCAAGGTAACCCACGGCTGTGTTCTGAACTCTAAAGCCAAGGTAGATCAGAGCTGGTAATCAGAAGCTTGGCTGTAAAAGGCCTAATGAGCCTCAGAGGCAGCGGTAAAACAAAGTGAAAGTCACCTAATAGGCCAAAAGTAATCTACGCCTGTCGCCTGTCCCATAATGTCTAGCGTAATAAACTTTACTACTGACTTAAGTTATCAGTCTACAACAGAAAAATGTGAGTAATGTTTTTGACATGTAAAGTCAAACACTTATAAGGCATGCAAAGTAACCCTATAAACCCTACAGTACTGATTCTGAGAAATGTTTATTTGTATATTTTTATTTCTCAGTCATCACTTGTATTGTATTGCAAAACATGAACTTTGATCATAAAACCAAGCACTTTAAAATCATCTTAAAATATTATGTCACATGTCAGGTTTTACATGGTTAAATAAATACATTCCACTTGGATCCTACTAACTTTACCACTGGAGAATTGGGACGCTGGCTCTTCTTCCCCCGAATGGTCTCTCCTCCTCCTGGGGCAGCCAGGCTCCAATGTAGACAAGCAATCTCAACTATTCTTTTATTCCATGCTTAACCTCCACTATGACAATAAAGCTCTGTTTACCTATTCATCCACCTCAGCGCTGAACCTGATAGCACTTCAAAGTCCCACACTGAGGACAGTGATTAGATGCAGGGTGTTGCTTTTCACTGGGCATTCAATGCCAAGGCTGAGTTTCACCAGGTGAAGTATTAAAAGACATGTGAATGTCTTTTTACAAATTTAAAATAAACTACAACAGACTCAGCAGACATACTGTAGACAGAGAAGTATTTTCCATGAAGTGTGCAATAAAACAACTATGGAGCAAGCAACAAAGAAGTAGTTTACTGAAATGCAGTGAGCAATAAAAATGATGCCAGCCATAATTATTTTTGTACCGTTATGTGTGGTGTAGAAAGACTACAAATCACATTTAAAGATGTGTAATTTCTATGCATAAACAGCACTAAAAAGAACTGCAAAATTAATGATTTCTAAACTGCCTCTGAATGTCATTGTTCAGAAATTAAGAAGTGCACTTGCAAATTGGTTGAGCTGATGAAATGTCGAGATGCTCAAACAAACAGAACAATACTGAGAGTGCCACAGAACTAAAGGGCTTTTTCAAAATAGCCTTCTGCAGCCGTACATACTGTATAGTATGCATATTATACAGTTCATCATTTCCTGTATGCATGACCTAAGTTTGCCAAAACGTCTACTTTATCCTACAATATAACAATTGACTTTTCTTCCATTAGGCACAATTAGCATCTTTTTTTTCAAAGCTTTAAATGTCTTAGTCGTCTCTGCACATCAGTTTGAGATAGAACAGAGATACCACAGACAAGAATATTATACACCACAACGAACACCATTCCATTCCTTTAGTTAATGGAAATTTCACCACTGACTTATATTATGTGAATAGTGCAATCAACATATTAAAAGACAGTTCAAATGTTCTCATGGACAAGAGACAAAAAGCATCACTGGTTTGCATGGTGAGAGTGCCCCCAAGTGCTGAAACACAAGGGCAACTTAATTTGCCACTTCAAGGTTTCACAGACAGGGCTGATGTTAAAGGGATAGTTCACCCAAAAATGAAAATTCTCTCACCCTCAGGTCGTTCCAAACCTGTATGAGTTGCTAATGTTGAACATAAAAGAAGATATTTTGAAGGTTGCTGTTAATCAAACAATTGGTGGTTGCCATTGACTTCCATAGTATTTTTTTTTCCTATGGAAGTCAATGATATTTTATTTGAGACAATTATTATTGCCTCATCATTTAAAAAAAAAAAAAAAAAAAAATACCAGATTTCAGTTGTAAAAATAATCAGTAGATTACTTGATTACCAAAATAATCATTAGTTACAGCCCTAGATTAGTTAAAATATTTCTAAATACAACTGCATTGTTTTACTTTTTGTAATTAAAAGACAAATATTTGGTCATTTAAAATTTCATAAAAATTGTATTAAAATATTGTCACGTTCTAGTGAACCAAGTATCTGTATTTTGTCTCATCTGGTGAGCGTATTGTCACACCTTATAGTGTCGATAAGCGGAGATATAGCTCAGAATATTCCAAGTGTATGATACAGCTTTCATTCTTCAGGTCAACCATATATTCATGAAAAAGAAAATCAGTTTGAATAAAGAAAGCAATAACTTTGCCATAGTATCCTTTCAAATGTTATAGTTGTAAGTCATTGCATGGCTCGCCCCTGCTTACCCAACCCGGAGGCTTTTTATGAATGGTGGTGAGAATTTGAGATTTCTAATATTCCCAACAGTTGTGGTGTAATTATAAAATAGGCTGTAGTCTGACGTGCTACATGTCTGCTGTTAAGTACTGTTTAGTTTTTATTCACTGTTAGTGCTAGCTGTGCTTGGTTTGAGCTGCTTTATAAATTTGTTGTTGTTTACAAAGAGAAGTTTATAGGTATAGGTAATGCTGATTTGCTGCTCAAGAAACATTTCTGATTATTATTAATATTAAAAACATTGCTGCTTAATATTTCTGTGGAAACAATGATTCCACTCAAACATTTCTATAAGATTTTTTTAAATAATTAATAATTAAATTAATAATTTTATTCATAATGCATGAAAACGTCAAAAAGTGAGTGAAGACATTTAAAATGATTTAAATTTGATAAATGCATTAACAATTTTAAGTAATATATTTGATAAGTGCAAATAAACGCTGTTCATTAAACTTTATATTTTAAAAAAATCCTGAAAAATGAAGTGTATCACAATTTCCACAAAATATGATGCAGCAAAATTGGGTTCAACACTGACAATAATCAGAAATGTTTCTTGAGAGTCAAATAAATTATAATGATTTATTGATTTCTTAAAGATCATGTGACACTGAAAACTGGAGTAGTGATGAAGAAAATTCTGCTTTGCATCACAGGAATAACATTACAGTTTATAATATATTAAAATTGAAAACTTATTTTGTTTTTGTAATAATATTTCACAATATTTAAGTTTTTTTCAAATAAATTCAGCCTTAATGAGCAGAACATTATTATATAAGGTTATTTTAAAATCATGAATAACTTTAATGTTTCCAAACTTTTGGCAGATACTTTAATAATAATAACAATTCTATATTTATTATACAATTTTATAGTACTTCAATATAATATATTAATATGTTGTTGTCATGATAATTAAATGCTGCTTGTTATTTTTTATGGGACAGTAGTTATTTTTACAATATAAGATATATTTTGGGGCGTGGCTTGTGGCCGTGACTTGGGCGTGGTCAGTTTTTACTACTTTTTTTCTCTAGCTTTTTCTCTAGTTTTTACTTTCTTTTTTCTCACAAGCCTGATTAATCTGTTTTTACCTAAGTATATACAAAAAAAAATCTATTACTTTTGTACTTTCACTCGAAAAAATGTTGGAGTTATATTTTACTATACGGATCTGTACTTTTACTTAAGTACTTGATTTGTGTACTTCATCCATCACTGGTTCTCTGAACTCTGATTGTGTAACATGAATAGGCCTACATGTGAAAACTTCCACTCTTCTCATTTTCCTGCTATTTATGATTCAGAATACAACATACATAAATATCTGTTGTAATGACCAATAACTGTCAGTTAAACCAAAGTCCGTTCTGTGATTAAATAAATAAATAAATAAATGTCCATTTGTTGCTTTATCCAAAACTCATGCTCAGTTCAGTTCAGGACTTGACACGTCACTGAAGATGTTCATTGAGGTCACGTAGATTACGTGCTTCTGATTTGTGTGTTCTCGTTGAGAATCCAGTAGAGGGCAGTAAAACATCACACGTTTTTTCTTTGACAGGGTTGATATATACATTTGATTTCCAAAATAATAATGAAAAAATAAAATAATGAAATATTTTCACTAAGGATAAATATTACTATATATCTGCAATTAACGTTAATTTATATTGTTCGTTTCAGGCTAATTTTACTGTGAAAAATAATAATTAAATACAAATATTAATTAAAAAAAATCTAATATTTGATTATGATTTGTTATTTTGTTATTGTGTCCTATTCTTTTGATTTTTATTTGCATGACGGCTTCAGACTGACTGATAAATTGGGGGGGATACACTTCTTTTTTTCAAGTAATACTGTATTCAAGGTTTGGTGTAATTCTTGCACATATAGCCCAAACCTTTTATATTATAGTTGACCTGAAATTACTAAATATATGGAACTTGAGTATGATATGTATAAATGATAACATTCAGATTACAGAGACAAATACATTAGAATATTTATCCATTTTTATAGATTTGTCTAATTAAAATAATATTTTTCTTCTTCTCTTGTTTGTGTAAAAGCATATGAGTATTATTTGTCTGATGGTAATTAGATATGTAAGATATGAAAAGTATTTCCTGTTATGATTTTGATAAGGGAGTTCTGGATTGAAAGATTAATACACTCTCACTGCAATCCTTTTTTTTTTCTTTTTTTTTGTTCTCCTGTCAGTAGGTCTAGAGGGATCAGAATATTGTCAGTAAAGATGGTTTTTGTACAGCATGCTTTCACTGTATAAACACCCATTTGTCACTGATCCTATGGACACTCACACAGTAATAATCTCCTGCATCTTCAAGATGGACATCACTTATGTTCAGAGTGAATTCAAGACCTTTCCTCCAGAGTGAAAACTGCCTCCTCCACTCATTCTAGATGGAGCACTTGAAGGCTTCATTGTTTTGTAATATATAAGGAGTTTAAAGGTTTCCTCTGGTTTCTGAAGATACCAGGAGATGTAGTAATCTTTGGATGTTGAGCCCTCTGGATACTGTATAAACTACAGTGTTGACCTTACAATAAATAGAGACTGTTTGACTGAGCTCAACTGATTTAACATCAGACTGAGTCACAACAACCTGCCCCAAAGAATACAACTGAATTAAAATAATGATTTGTGCATGAGAAAAAAAATAATTCAATTTGATTTGAAAATGAAATGACCTTTGATGCAGTAAAATGCCCAGATGAAGATCATATTTCATATTTGTTCCTGTTGCACAATGTCGGCATTTGTTAAAAGTGTTCACAAGACTATAAACACTCAGAGCACTAATGCATGACCTGCCCATGGAAAAACATCATTACTTTGGAAAAACCCTTCCTGACCTGAAATATCTTCTTATTTATATGACAGTTAGCTTTGTAATATTATATACATATTTGAATGATAAGTTAATCATATAGTTTAATTAAAACTTGTGTTATCTAAAAAAAAGATAAGTTTTATTTATTTTTTTATTATTGAGAATGAATTAATTTGGAGGATTTTTGTTGGAGGAACCAAACTGAGTGATGAAAGTAAGTGCTGAATGAAATAAGATGGAAAAACACTCACAAAATGTGTACCTGAATAGATCATATAGCATTGCAGCCTATTAGTGACTAGCATTATTGTTTTTGTTTACATACTGACTGCACTGATACTGTATACGTAATACAGGCTTGTAAATTAGACTATAAAAGGCAAATAAAATTTTGATATGAAATATAAATAAAATATAATTTTAAGCAAACTAAATTCCTAAATATTATTTTACATGAACGTATTGATGTGCACATTTTATTTTTAGAGCAGTAATGTTTGTATTATTATTAGTAATAGAATTATAAAATATTTAATATATTTCTTAAATTGTATTCAATTTAAAATGGTTTAATTACGTCGCCTTATTTTAAATGTACTTTTAAATGTACAGTATTCTTATAGTTTTACTATCAGCTGTGAATAGCAAACTGGTTAGTGTCAGTGTCAGTGTCAGTTGGAGTGCAGGAGGTTTTTGTACAGCCACTGATTGAGTTTGTGTCAGTGTGGTACACGTTCGGTGGAGGCACCCGACTCTCAGTTGGAAGTAAGTCAATCTATTTCTAATTTAAAAATGAAAAACTGAATTACAATTACAAGGCAAGATTTGTTTGTGTTTAAAACACATTTAAGAAATAATACCAGTGTCTAATAAAAGGAATTTAAATCAATTTAAAACAGTAACTTTTTTATTATTGGGCATTTATCCATCAGAATGGTAAACTGAATTTCACAAACAACGTTTGTATGACTCTTTATGAGTATGCAGTCTTTTAAACACCTTTACAAATCTGTTTAACAGGTAAACAAGAAAATATTAAAACATTTTATTACACATGGAAAGTGTCAATGTACATTACAATACATTTAGTAGACGCTTTTATCCAAATTTATCCAAATTAATTGTATAATAAATAAAAGGAAAAAACTAATACAAAAAGATTAGAGAAGCTATTTTTTATAGAAAACAAGCAGTTAGTAAATGAATAGAGTGCAAGCCTAAAAGGGCAAGTTTTCTTGTAGATAATGTAGATAATAGGACAGCTTAGTAATGATAGGAAGTTAAAAATATTTAATTATTATTAATTGTTTTCAATTATTATCAAGTTCAAGTTACTTTATTTATACCCGAAGGTAGATTTTGTTTGCAGTAGAGTCCTCATACACACTTATGAAACAGAGCACATATCACACATCATCAAAAACTACATCATCAAAAAGTTCTTATCGGTCCAGAATACAAAATACATACATAAAAACGAAAAAAGAAATAAAGAAAAAGGAAAAAAAAGAAATTATCTGTTTAACAGGTAAACAAGAAAATATTATTATGTAAGGGTGTGTGTGTGTGTGTGTGTGTGTGTGTGTGTGTGTGTGTGTACCAAATGTCCTCACTTATATTATGAAATACTTTGACAACGTAGTGAGGACATTTGGTGGTCCTCACTATTAAAAATGCTTATAAATCAAATGAAAATGTTTTTATGTAAATCTGGTGTTCTTCACATATTTCTGTGATGGGTATGTTTAGGAGTATAGGGATTGGGTTAGGTGATGAAATATCACCAACCTGATATAAAATCAATGGAAGTCTATGCAACATCCTAACTAAATTAAAGCAAAACAAAATTGTTTGTGTGATTGCTAAAGAAATATTTTTACAGACTGTTGCACTACAGATCTGCTTGATTAACTCTGAATGTCTTAAAGGGAAGTAAAAGACTCTCAGAATGACTGACAGAGCTGTTTTTCAGAAGAATGAAACATCACAGTTTCCATCTCTGTCTCTCTTTAGCTGCGGCTCGTCCCGCTCTCACAGTGCTGCTGCCCTCCAGAGACGAGCTGCAGCAGGGGAAGGCTACAGTGCTGTGTGTGGCCAGTAAGGGATACCCCTCTGACTGGAAGCTGAGCTGGAAGGTGGACTGCAGCAGCAGGAGCTCTGGTGTGGATCTGAGTCCCAGTCAGCTGCAGAAGGATGGACTGTACAGCTGGAGCAGCAGCCTGAGCCTCACTGAGAGTGAGTGGAGCAGAGCAGCAACCGTCAGCTGTGAAGCCACGCACCCGTCCCACACTGCAGTCACCAAGAGCCTCAACACAAAGCAGTGTGATGACCAGTGAAATACACCAACAGACGCACTGTCCTAATTAAGCCGCTGCTCAACAATTAATCTTTTGTGCTGTTAGTATATTTCTCCTATAGGTCTTATTGTTGTGATTCTACGTCTGCCATGCTTTGAATGTTTTATGTTATTCTTGCTGCCAAATAAAAGCATTTTGTCTCAAATGTGCTGCTGAATTATTACTAAAATATGAAATACTATACCTATTTTATTGGGGGTTTTTTATTTGACATGTAACATAGTGATGAGCAGCCTGAATATATAGACAATATTTTAATATTCAAAATATCAAATAAAATATTTTGGCTATATTAATCGAATGACAAATTTAAATTGTTAATATATATTAGTTCAACATCTAAAATAAGCTATTTGAGAAATCACAGACAATAAGTCAAGTCAATTCTGCTTTATTGTCAATTCTTCCACATATACAACACGTGCATACAGAGAATTGAAATTACATTACTCTCAAACCCTTGGAGCATACAGATAACACTATAAATAACTAACAGTAGAGCATAAAAGTACAGATACAAAATAATATATGGAGAGAGATTTGTTGCAGTATTCCAAATGAATAGATTATGATCCACAAATAAATGTAAAGAAATGAACAAAAATTGGCTCTGTCACCAGAAATAGGGATATCAGTTTTTGGTTTACTTTCATGTCACCCAAAATGTCCGTGATGTCCATCATAGCGGTAATGCCTGGTCTCCTGATCTAACATGCAAGCAGAACAAGGGATTCAAACTTAACAAATTGTTTAGTTTAGGTGTTGTGCTGGCTGCTAGCGGCTAAGTTAGTTAGAGACCTGTTAATTTTAGAAGCTTCTTTTTCTTCATTTTAAAAGCAGACTGTATATATATATATATATATATTATTGTATTATCAATTGTATTAACTATCGCTCCCTCTCAGTTTCTAATAAAGATCAGGGCACAGGTGAAGTCATTGTGCTGCAGGTCTGTTTAAGAACACTTTAGCATTTTGTTTTTGTTTTTTCTTTTTTTTTTCTTTTTGCATCACAATATATGAATTCTTAGATTTTCTAAAAAGTATATTTAAATATAAAAGTATATTTAACATGGTACTAAATTATTGTTGTTTTTGAAGAGTAACTTTAAATGTGTGTTAGATGAAGGTGAAGGTAATCTAAATGTAAAAATAAGGGAATGCACAATTAAATATTCAATATTGTATGTTATATACACAATAATGATTCTAAATAAAATAAAGCCTCTATTGCCCACTTTTTTTTCCAGATTTTTAGTTTGAGATCCAACAATATCCAGCAGTATTACCACAGACCCCTGTTGAGACTCCAACAGGCATTTATGTGGCTTCAAAAAGCCATTCCAGCTAAAAACGCTTAATTTTCCACCACTTACCTGCATACTATAACGGTTTTCATTTGATTTGAGAGTTACATTAAACAGGAATGACCTTAGCTGAATCACCAGGAACACTGGGCTATGCTTAAAATATGAACAAGAAGGTAAAGGAAAACACTTTTCCTTACATACTAATTTAAGAGTTATATTAAATATTAATTACTTTAGTAAACACCGGATTATTAAAGTAACAAGCTTATAATTGTTGACTTATCGATCCTAGCTTCATTGTAGTTGAACTGTGAGTCTTCTCAGCTTTTCTCATGGACCTTTAGCACAATGACCCGACAATAACTTCACCTTTGCCCTGATCTGTATTAGAAACTGAGAGGGGAGAAAGTTAATACAATTGATAATACAATTAAAAAAGTTTTAACCTTGAGCAAGCAGAGCCACAATTAGTAAACTGATTGTGTTGTGTGTCAGTGACCCTGGCAGGACTGAACACACACCGATCATCTGAGTGAGTGTGTGTGTGTGTGTGTGTGTGTGTGTGTGTGTGTGTGTGTGTGTGTGTGTGTGTGTGTGTGTGTGTGTGTGTGTGAAAGAAAGAAGAGGTTGAAGAAATGCTGAATAAATCACAATACAAATGTAAACCAGGTGAAAAACAAATAGACAGCATTTTAGATTTTTAGATTTTGTTTTGAGAAAAATAGGGTTGTGAAATAAATGACACATTCCCTAATATTTCATTAATAATAACTAAATGCATCTAAAAGAAGACAATTTCTGTAAATGTATTTAAATTTATTTAAATTTATATCATTATTAATATAACAAATTGCTTGTATTTTTATTTAGTTCATGAATCAAAAGTCATTTCTAAAAAGTACATTTGGTAAACAATTTAAATAAAAACTAGTTTAATTATGTTGCTGTTTCTAACATAAATATTTATTATTAGACAGAAAATTAAAATGGGAAATTATCTAGAATGTGAAATTAATTTTGATTTCATTGCTTTGGCCATGAGCTTTTCTTTATCAACAGGGAGTCAGTGAGGTGAATAATGATCTTCAACATCAACATCTGCAGAAGCTCAAAGCTGCAGCGCTGCAGTCTCACACAAAGAGGTTTTTGTACGACGCTTTCACACTGTGTGAACACCCAGTCTGGGTTCTTTGAGTCTCCTGTCTTACTGTGTTGACTCTGACAGTAATAAACTCCTGAATCTTCAGGCTGGACTCCACTGATGGTCAGTGTAAAATCCATGTGGTTTCCACTTTCACTGCCACTGAATCTAGAAGAAACACCTGAAGCTCTCTCTGATGTGTAATAGATCAGGAGTTTAGGAACATCTCCAGGAATCTGATGATACCAGGACATGCATTTCAGAGAGGTATCCTTTTTGTTACAAATCACAGCTGGTGTGTGTTTACAGTGAATAGTGACGGTCTGATCAGGATTCACTGTTTGATTTTCAGATTGAGTCAGAATCTGTCCCACAGAACCTGAAGAGACACAAAAACACATAATTCATATCAAAGCATATAAGTTCAATAATAATAATAATGTGTACTGCTATTTCGGACAAAAAAAATATGAATATAAGAAAGAATGTGTGTTTATAAATGTACAGTATATAAAGAATACACAAGAAATGAAGTCTAAACTAAATATTGATCTCAGCACTTGTGGATCTGTGGACTGCTAAATTTTTAATTTTCTGTAAACCAGTTGATGATATGAATTTCTATATACTTACTCCAGATGAAGGTTGTGAGCGTCCAAATAATGATGGCTATTAAAGTCATGTTTGCTTTTGGATCTGTTCATGAAGGAGAGCTGTCAGTCGTAAAATCATGAAGTCACAGATCTACTATAAAGACCTCCAGAGCACTGAAGCATGCAGTTCAATGCAAAGCAGGCCTCTGTCCACAATAATAATAGTTTACACAAAAATATTAAGCAGTTTATTAACTAACACTGATAATAATCTGAAATGTTTCTTGATCTTAAAACTCCACTGATGATTATTAGTGTAACACCACACACACTTAAGAAACAATAATTTCTCCTATTCTAATCATGGGGACACTCTGTCTGCTCCTGGAAGGTTCAAAAACATACTTTCAATGTTATGAGGATAATCATTTAAGACAGTTTTTGTGCATAACTTTTTATTTTTATTTATGTTTAGTTCAGTATCTTAGCAGACACATTTGTCTTTATCTGTATTTTGAAGTAATTGAAAAGTTTGTTTCTGACTCTCTCAGTGTCTCGTGAAGAGGTTCAGTCTCCTAGCTGAGTCTGTGTCTCCTAAAGCAGGAGATTCTGTCTCTATTAGCTACACTGGGACCATTGGTGTTCATTGATGACATATCTGCAGAAACCTTGTAAGGCTTCTAAACTCCTGATCTATGGAGATGGTTGACTTCAATCTGGAGTCCCAGATCAGTTCAGTGAAAGTGGATCTGAACCTGATTTTATACTGAACGTGTAGTCCAGCCTAAGGATACAGGAGATTCTTACTGTATTGGGGCTTACAGTGACATGTTCACATGGGCAACAACATCTTACAAAATCCAAACAAAAATGTCACAATATCAGTCAGTTCAGACAGAAGCAGATACATTCTGATACTTATCTTAAATAAAATACATAATGATGAATGAAACAGAATTACCAACAAGTTAGCTGGAGCAGCAGCCTGGGCATCACTGAGAGGTGAATTAAAAAAGTCTATTTTGCTTTTTGAATCATTAATTATATATTATTATTTACAGTTCCTCTTCAGGAACTCAAGCTGCATCGAACAATGCTTTGGGGAACACGCTTAGCCTGAGCGACTCTGAATATCATGTGTAATCAGTCCAATGGAAGAGCGTGACGTCACAGGCGGGGTGACGTAAGCGACCAGGAAGCTATAAAAGCACGTGCCGCGCAGCTGGCATCAGCTTTGCGTCTTTCAGCAAGCGCTCTGTGTGTGAATGTCACTTGTTTGTCTTGTGAGTCTTATTTACTGTTGTCTGGCCAGTTAGAGCTCCTAGTCATGCCGAAGAGCAAGGCGAAATCTAAGCATTGTGATGGCGATTCCAAATCACGTTATAGGTTGTGTGTTCCTCCCTTCCCGCGATATATAACGGGTGGGGATACACACAGCTTGTGCGTGGTTTGCCTGGGAGCGAAGCACGCTGAGTCGGCTCTCGAGGGGGCCGACTGTCCGCACTGTGAGCGTATGTCGGTGCGGCTGCTTCATTCCCGGAGGGCCCTCTTCCCCGCGGTGCTGGTCCCGCTTCTGCCCGAGGCAGAACGGCGGCTGCACTCGTGGGGTTCGCAAGTGGATTTGGTGGAGGGAATGGAGACGGGCCAGTCCCTATCTCCTTCCACTTCCGCCAGATCCGGCGCCCAATCCCTGGAGTCGGAAGCACTCTCTGCAGTTCCTTCCACCTATAGAGCGATGCCCCGGGTGGAACAGACGCTCGCTCGAAGGACCGCTGATCTCTCCCTCCGCGCCACCAAGGAGACCGCCCGAGCGATTGGGTGGTCCATGGCAGCTATGGTGGCCACGGAGAGGCACTTATGGTTGACCCTGTCCGATATGAAAGAGTGGGACAGGGTCTGCCTCATGGACGCGCTGATTCAGCCGACTGGCCTGTTCGGCGACGCAGTCAATTCTGTCGTCGATAGGTTTCAGGAAGCCCGCAAACAAGCGGCAGTGTTCCATAAGTTCCTCCCTCGTCGATCTCTCGGGGCATCTGGGCGGGAGATGCCCCAGCCGCACCCTAGCTCCTCGTATCGCGAGGCCCAGAAACAGAGCATCATCTCTCGTGCTCCTCCGCATCGGGTACGAGAGTCCCAGCAACGCTCTCGGCCGAGGTCTTCTAAGCCTAAACAAGATCTTAGGGCAGTCATAGAAGCTAAGAAGTCCTCGGCCAAGAAACCCTGACGCCAAAAGCCCAGGGTTTCAGAGGGCAGCCTCTGCTGGGGTAGAGTGGTACACACCACAGTACACGGTGCCTGTCTCGCCTCAGCGCCCTCTGCCAGTGTTCCAGGGCGCAGCGGTCCCCAGCGAGCATCGGTCTCAGTATCTTCCGCCCGTGTGCGTAGCAGGGTTGAGACGCTCGCCGCCCCTGCGGGGGACTCTTACACCAGAAGTCAGTCTCGAGAGACTGATTCCCTTAGTAGATTATTTAGCAGCGTGGAAACTACTGCCAAATGTATCTCAATGGGTCCTGCACACAGTAGAAAAAGGCTACCGTATTCAGTTCGGCTCTGCGCCGCCAATATTCAACGGGATCATCTCGATGATAGTCGGCCCCAGGCAGGGTCTGGTTATGGAACAGGAAGTGAAAACCCTATTAGAGAAGGAGGCCATCGAGATGGTCCCTCCTCAAGACAGGGAGTCCGGATTTTACAGCCGGTTTTTCATAGTTCCAAAGAAGGATGGTGGGTTGCGTCCGATTATAGACTTGAGGGTCTTAAATCGTTCAGTTATGAGATTGAAGTTCAAAATGCTCACAATCAAGCATGTTGTAGCTCAGATCAGGTCCGAGGACTGGTTTGTCACAATAGATCTCAAAGATGCATACTTCCACATATCCATCCTTCCACAACACAACCTGTTTTCTGTTCACAGTTTCTGTCGTTCGCTTTCGGGGGCGAAGCTTACCAATATCGAGTACTTCCCTGCGGCCTTGCACTCTCACCCCGCACGTTCACAAAATGTGTAGACGCGGCTCTGGTCCCCCTGCGCATGCAGGGCATCCGCATTCTCAACTATATCGACGATTGGTTGATTTTAGCCCAGTCAGAGCAGGTTGTGGCTCGGCATCAAGATGTTGTTCTCGCACATATGGGGGAGCTGGGTTTGAGACTGAACGCCAAGAAGAGTGTACTTTCTCTGGTTTTTGAAGACTGAAGCCTGCTTCACCAATATACAGGTAAGGAGTTGCACTGCTATCCAACTTCACGATTCTCTAGAGTAAAAAGTGCACAAGGTAAAATATAGTTAATTTGGGTTTTACAGTAATGGCATTGATTGCAGTCTATACTACTGTGAAATTGTTGCTGAAGTTTGAGTTCACACTTTGAAGCAGCAGTATACATAGATATGCCTAAATCTTTTCACATATAGTAGCATGGAATAGTTTATGGACACATACTTAATTCAGGAAAATATATCTTTGAGTTGACAGTAAAATTGCAGTAATTGGGTTGCACATACTTGAACAAACTGGAATCACTACTCCTTCACTCTAACGAAGTTCCTCTCAAAGGGCACTTTGTATACTTGCTTCATTCGGATAGCATTTCTTCTTAGAACACGGTCAATTGTGGAGAGACTGCATTGGTGGATATTGTGGAACAGTTGATTGTCCTGTGTTAATCTTTGCTGAATTTCTTTGAGGCGGCAGGTGTTGTTCTGGACCACCATGTCAACAATCGCATGCTCTTGTTCAACTGAAAAAAGTCTTGTTCGTCCACCTGAATGTTCTCTAGAATTTAATCTTTCAGAATTTAAATTCTGAAAAAGGTTTGGACAAGCAGGAACATTTACTGTAGAGATCTAGACCTGTGTCAAACAAGACTACATGGACTCTCCTTATAAAAGTAGAATGATAGTAACTTACCGGTTTTCCCTCTTAAAATGTACGGATAATTGAAGCCACTGTGGATCTGTTTATAATGGGCTGAAATCTCTGGCCAGCTTCTCTCAGTGAGAGACCATGATTTATGACATGGTCAATAAGTGTGGCTCTGATTTTATTTGAAACATGCGTGTACCCTACCCTCATTCTACCTCTCCTCCCTCCTCTTATACCTTGGCCTCCTCTTCCTCTTTGCCCTCCTCTTCCTCCCTGTCCACCTCTTCTTATATTTTCTCTTTCCACTATATCATTGCCCTCCAATCTATCCATCTCTTCAATCTCTTCTCCTCTTCCTACATCATCAGCTCTTCTCGCTCTTCCTCCTACATGTTCAGCTCTTCTTTCTCTTTCTCTATCTCCTCTTCCTCTTCCTCTTCTCCCTCTTCCCTGGCCACCACCTCTCACTCTTACACCTCTTCTGTTTCCACTGCTCATAATTATTTTTTTGTCTTACTGTATCTCCTCATTTGTCTTCTTTGTTCTTGTTGTAATTACGTAAGACAGCTGTGTGAACAATTAGGAAATTGGCTTTTTCTGTGTTGAGTGGATTACAAAACTCATCAGATAACAATTTGGCATTAATTGAAGACACAAGGTGTGCAACTGACTATTTTTCAATTCACAGAGTTTTTTTTGTTTTTTTTGAAAATGGTACAAAAATGCTTGTGATCTTTGCGAAGAACAATGAAAAAGTTACAAATGTTTTTCCTGATATATTACGTAAATTACATTTTAAAATATATTAAAATAAAAAACAAATAATTTAAATTGTAACAACATTTTACAACATTACTGTCACAAATTAACTTTAAAAGAAATGCCGCCTAAACACTGAAAATATGAGGCATAACATAAACATTTTTACAGATGCCAAACTTTTACTGTAAACAGTAGTGTATTTAAAATTTTTAGGTAAATTCCAGGATGCATCTGGATGTGTTTTTGAAAGTGTTTTGCACGGGCGTGCCACGAACGAGGGTGAAGGTTAGGATGATTCCAAGGGCCTGATGATCACTTTTTCCACCAAGTTTTTTTTCAACAGCTTATACACATTTTCAAATCTTTGCCTCTTTTTTTTCAAAGCTTTACACACATATCCAAGAATTGTACACACAAAATCCTAAATGCCTCACATCTCTTGCAAAATAAAGCACTGCATTCAAAATATCACAAACACATCTCAAAAGCAAACATTTGTATTACATTGCATTGTTGCAAACACCTTTGCCATGATATTATATTTTTGGATATATCATAAACACACAGTTATTCAAAACCTAAAGCTCTTCTTTCATGTGTTTCTATGTACATTTCTGTTCAAGGTTGAATGTAATTGGCAGAGAGACATTGAAAAAGTCATGGTAAACATGAAAGCAAGACTAAAACCAAACTTTTTTTACTCTAAGCATTTGTGGTTGTGAATACAGTTACACAGTGCAAAAGAAAAGAAATACATCCATCTTGTGTAGTTGTGTAGATTTGTGTTTATAGGCCTATGCTAAAGCCATCATTTTTTTTGGGTGATAAGTAAAGCAGTGAGTGTTTACACATTTGATGAGTTAGTTTGAGGCACTGGTGAATTAGTGTGCCATTTTGTTTGGTTGTGTTCAAAAAAGGAAATCAAGAAACTTCCTGCTAGATTTTTGTATGTTACATAGATAATAGTGAGTTGTGTTTTGCAAAAAGTGTTTTATGAAATTGAAAACAGAGTAAAAGGCCGAGAATTAGTATATGGTTTTGCAGATTTGGTGTGTGGCCCTGATGTTTGAGTGTCATCTTTCAATAATTGTGTTACTCATTTTTATTGAATGTCACGTAAGACAACAATTTGTATTCTTCAGGTATAGTTTTTAAACTACTAAAAACTAACTTTAAGTAATACAGTATAATCAATGTTTAACAAATAATTTAACAATTTTAACAAAAGAGATCAGAAACCATAATATAAAATGTTATTATATGTGCATAGTGAATAACTTGTTTTTAATCTAAATATAGATATATGTGTGATTGCAGATAAAATGTGTTTGTACAGGCTGTTGCACTACAGATCTGCTTGATTAACTCTGAATGTCTTAAAGGGAAGTGAAAGACTGTTTTTCAGAAGAATGAAACATCACAGTTTCCATCTCTGTCTCTCTTTAGCTGCGGCTCGTCCCGCTCTCACAGTGCTGCTGCCCTCCAGAGACGAGCTGCAGCAGGGGAAGGCTACAGTGCTGTGTGTGGCCAGTAAGGGATACCCCTCTGACTGGAAGCTGAGCTGGAAGGTGGACTGCAGCAGCAGGAGCTCTGGTGTGGATCTGAGTCCCAGTCAGCTGCAGAAGGATGGACTGTACAGCTGGAGCAGCAGCCTGAGCCTCACTGAGAGTGTATTTTAATTTAATATATTTTGTATTTTAATAAATTTGTAATTTTAAATATAGCAGGGGAAACCTTTTGTGGTTGTTAACTAAAACAAAATATGGATTCTGGTTTATTTCACACTGAACCGAGCTATTAATATTGTTAGTTAAAGCGTGTATTTGAGAAGTTGCTTTGGATATGGTTAGTTTGCTTTCATCAAGGTTGGGTGGATTTTATTGGATAGTAGTTCATGTGGAAACCTGATTGAGATATTCTGGTGTTTATTATTGATAAAATATTTTGAAAGTAGAGTGTGTAATGATAATGAACATCAACAGTTCAGCAGCCTTTAAAATTCTCTGTGTTTGTGTGTGAAGTCAGTGAGGTGAATAATGATCTTCAACATCTGCAGAAGCTCAAAGCTGCAGCGCTGCAGTCTCACACAAAGAGGTTTTTGTACGACGCTTTCACACTGTGTGAACACCCAGTCTAGATCCTCTGAGTCTTTTTTTTTATTACCATGTTGACTCTGACAGTAATAAACTCCTGAATCTTCAGGCTGGACTCCACTGATGGTCAGAGTAAAATCCATGTGGTTTCCACTTTCACTGCCACTGAATCTAGAAGAAACACCTGAAGCTCTCTCTGATGTGTAATAGGTCAGGAGTTTAGGAACATCTCCAGGAATCTGATGGTACCAGGCCATACAATACAGAGAGGTATCCTTTTTAATACAATTCACAGCTGGTGTGTGTTTACAGTGAATAGTGACGGTCTGATCAGGATTCACTGTTTGATTTTCAGATTGTGTCAGAATCTGTCCCACAGAACCTGAAGAGAGAGACAGAAAACAGAATAATATAAAACTCATGAGCACATTTTTCTCACACTTAGTTATAAGGCATCTGTCAGGCTGAGCACACAATATTTCTTATTACACTACAGGACTAAGCATTTTTCACATTTCGCTGATCATACACAATGAGAATAAAGAACTTGACTTGAAGATCCAAACATATTAGTTAAAGTTCAATGTTAATGTATTTTTTACTGCACATCAGGTGAAATAATAACATATATATAGTTAATTAATGCACAGTATTGCAGGAAATTAAGTCAAAAGTTGATCCCAGCACCTGTGGATCTGTGGATTGCTAAACTTTTAGTTTTCTGTAAATCAGCTGATGATATTCATTTCTATATACTCACTCCAGATGCAGGTTGTGAGTGTCCAAATAATGATGGCTATTAAAGTCATGTTTGCTTTATGATCTGTTATCAAGAAGGAGAGCTGTCAGTCATAAAATCATAAAGTCCCAGATCTACTATAAAGACCTCCAGAGCACTGAAGCATGCAGTTCAATGCAAAGTGAGTTCACAATGTAAATGCAGTTTTTTTTTTCTGAGAACAACAACCTCTAAATATCAAGGAACATTTTTCACTTCATAATCTATCTAAGCCAGATATTTTTGATTTAATGATTCCATCATAAAGACAGGCACTTCTTGTCTCCTACTGGGGATTTAACATGCAGAAAGATCCAGCGTTCTTATCAAACTATAATTTCCCTATATTTTTGTGCAATAGTTTATGGCAAGGGTTAGGATATGTTTCTTTGACACACACATTGAATTTTCCAGAACCAACAAATGATGTTCATCCGGGAACAGATGATGTCCAACT
The DNA here is from genome assembly GCF_963082965.1 of Carassius carassius. NCBI lineage: Eukaryota > Metazoa > Chordata > Actinopteri > Cypriniformes > Cyprinidae > Carassius > Carassius carassius. The sequence continues at coordinate 9,084,048 of NC_081779.1, read as the reverse complement.
TCACATACGATTTAAATACCAACAATTCTACAAAATTAAATAAAAAACTGTTACACATTTGATAATTACTTTTATAATATATATTATGAAATAAAGAATAAGTATTGTGGTTGTGAGGAGCATGAATATTTACATTTTAAAAACTGAAAATATAATTAAAAAGAGAATTATTGTATGGTTTTATTGGCTGAGTTCATGTTCATATACAGAATAATGTGATGCGTTTTATACATGCTGCATTTAAACGTTATTCCAGCGTCTGAATCTGCTTTTAAAAGTTGTAGAATTTTACAGTAATTACTGAGTCAAAGATAATTGTTGATAATTGGCCTAAGGCATATCTTTATTTAGATTGTTTTCAGCTGCAGTACTGTTAAATATAATTTCATGAATTAAAATCTTACCCATTGTTGTTTAAAATGTTTCAAATTGTGGCACCTATCCTGAAATTTGTTTAGTTCTGTTCTAGCCTTTAGGATTAAGAATATGTTTGTTCAAATTTAATCCATAATAGTGAGTAAGACTTATTATGATATTGATACTGTGATCTTCTCATCATTCTCATATTCTCACGGTGTCTGACTGAGGGAGGTTTTGTATGAAGCTGTATCACTTTGTGAACACTGGACCATCATATATCCCCACACAGTAATAATCTCCTGCATCCTCAGGCTGGAGTCCACGTATGTTCAGTGTAAAATCAGGTTCAGATCCACTTTCACTGAACCGAATCTGGGACTCCAGGTTCAAGTTCACTGGCTCCATATATCAGGAGTTTAGGAGCCTCGCCAGGTTTCAGCAGATATCAGCTCATGGTCCCAGTTCAGCTGATAGAGACAGAATCTCCTGCTTTAGCAGACAGAGACTCAGGAGACTGAACCTCTTCATGGGACACTGAGAGAGAAGTCAAAAACTAATATTACAATACTTTAAAAAACAAGCAAATACATAGTTACATCTGCTACAAAACCAGTAAATTAAATACACTACAAAATAAAAAACAAAACACAAATTCCAATATTTGAACAATAAATTACAGTTTTTTTTCTTCTCCTACAGGTATTTTTAAGCAAGTGTTAACAGCATTAGAATAAGAGAAATCGTTGTTTCTTGTGTGTGTGTGTGTGTGTGTGTGTGTGTGTGTGTGTGTGTGTGTGTGTGTGTGTGTGTGTGTGTGTGTGTGTGTGTGTGTGTGTGTGTGTGTGTGTGTGTGTGTGTCAGTGTTACATACTAATAATCTTCTGTGGAGTTTTAAGCGCAGTGTTCAGTTCATATGCAAAACATCTCATAAACACATTCAGATGCATCCTGGAATTTACCTAAAAATCTGTAAAAAATATATGTTGCTGCACTTTATTAATTAAAAGAGTATTTCAATTTGTGGATGTGACTGTATTAAGCTAAAATGCATTATTAGTTTTAGTGTCAGTCTTAAGGGCAGTGTCAGTGTTATTGTGAGTGCTGATGTCAGGGTCAGTTTTAGTGCAGGAGGTTTTTGACCAGACAGTGACTGGGTTTGTGTTGCTGTGGAGCAGCTCAACTCTCAGTTGGAAGTACAGTAAATCTCTGTCTATTTCACAAAATATTTATATAAAAAAAAGAAAATCACAGAACAAGTGATACAAGAACAAACTACGATTAAAAAAAAACTTGTGTAACATGACCACAATCAATAATTTATTTATCTAATTGGTAAATTATAATTGTTAGTATATTCTTGATTTTTGTGTGTGTGTGTGTTTCACATAAGAAATATATTTTACTCCTGTTTTAGATGTCAGTTACATTATAATTGGATTCTAAACAAATATAAAATCTAAATAAATTGTTATATATCATATTATAAATCTAAATGTCTAATGACTGTCTAATTAATTTTTATATATACTTGGATATTTGAATAAAGAAACAAAATACAAAATCTTAATTTTATGTGAAATATTTATTGAATAAAATACAAAATAATTTTCTTTTTAAAGTCTGATATAGTTATAATTCATTTAGCCAACTAACTATGAGCAATACAATTGATATGGCAATTATTAATCTTTATTAATGCTAGTAAATAAAAATAACTGTTCATTGTTAGTTCATGTTAACTTAGGTCCAATAAATAATATGAAAAGATAAAACTTTTTTATTATTATTAAATGTTGAAATGAACATTAACTAAGTTTAACAAATGCTTTAGTAGTATTAGCTCATGTTAACTATAGTTTTCTAAGGTTAAAGTAACGTGTTACCATCAGTGTTGGGAAGGTTACTTTGGAAATGTAATAGGTTACAGATTACAAGTTACCCTGTTAAAAATGTAATAGTAGTGTAACTTTTTCAATTACTTTATTAAAGTAATGTAACTAATTACTTTTGAGTACTTTTTGATTACTTTTCTAAATTTGTGAAAAGATAAATAAAGAATAATAAATAAAAGCATATACATCAACTTAAATACAGTTATCTAATAAGCATGTGACGTATTCTGTGTAATAAACTCCTAAACATTGGTGTTTTTGCTGTCTCTTTGTATATGATGATAGTTTTCTCAAAATAAGTAAAATGCACATGAAGTGACACAGAGCAGTTCTAGAAATTGTGTTTATGTGCTCGTTTACTCCTATATTGAGGCAGCAGAGGTTGAAAACACTGCGAGCTTCAGTAGGCCTCTGTGTAGTAAATGAAACCATGTCTTTGGAAATAAAAACCATGGAAAAAAATTCAGACTGGAAAATTCAAACTCATACAAACAAATTCATGGACCAAACTATTTTTTATTTTATCTATTTCGTCTATAATCGTTTATCTAACGATCTAATTTTAAATCTTTAATTTGGGGACATGCAAAATAATTAAAAGTTTTCTCCTTAACTGCACCTTCACTTCCATTTTTCTCTTCAGTCTCTTTATTTTGCCCTGTTATCCATCTCTCTCGTGACTTTAATACTCAAGATTGAACAAAACTATACTTTACAATACAATACTCTACAATACTACAATATCTTTATAGAAAAATCCTAATACTGTACACGAGTCATAATTTTCCCTTACAAAAATTAACCATGCTTTTATTAGCCTATATAAAAGTAAAATAACCTTGTTTAATTTTTTTTTTTTGCAAATGGATTTGTATTTATTTTTAAATAAATGCATTTGTAAAATAATTTTAAATTTTTGGTTATCACAGTTAAACAATAGTAACCATTTTCTCTGGATTTATAGATAAATATTAAAATGTTAATTTTCGTAAGGGTTGTGTTGTTGTCTGTCGTAGCTCCCCCTAAACCTATAAAAAAATCTGAATTTTTTTCAGCTAAATTACTACTGTAACATTACAACAGATAATAATGATGTCCTTTATATAGTATTTTGAGTGATGACTGATGAGCAACGTGCTGCTGCTTGATTAAATAAATAAAAAAACAAAGACAAAAAAGCATCTTTACAAATGAAACTGACCTGAAACCCTGAACAGGAGTTCTGCTTCTCTGCTCCAGCAGTCCACACTCTCTCTCTCTCTCTCTCTCACACACTCTCTCTCTCTCTCTCTCTCTCTCTCGCACTCTCTCTCTCTTTCGCATTGATTACTCAGAGTCTGATCCAAACCGTTTGGCGGAGGCGCGGAGAGCGCGCGAGTCATGATTCACACTTCATGATTTATTAGAGATTTAATTCTCAAATGGCGGATTCGCAAATGATCGCTTTAGTACATTCGGCAGGCAATTATACAATAATGATATTAAATAGTGGGGCAAAATCAGCTGCCAGGCCACCGGGAATTGTCCCGGTTCTCCCGGTGTCCGGTCGGCGCCTGATTTCCACAGACACGCAGAATGTGCAAGTCATATATTGCATTTTTGTGGCTTAATATTCACAGACACTAGTCCATGTCATGTTTTGATTCAAGTGTACTGACCTACTTTTGATTTAGTCATCCAAAATGTGGCATATTCCGTCCGCGTTAGGCATTTCGTTTTTATGACTGGATTCTACGAACCAGACTGTATTTCCGCATCCCAGAAATTATTAGGGCGGTATGTCTCAGAATAGTCAGTGCAATTTGGGAAAGAAATCAGTTAAATCTGTATGTGGATGCGTGTAAACATTCAAATGTAATCCCCTTTGTAATCGTTAAAAATTTCATAAGTAACTGTAATTTAATTACTCATTTTTTCGTAGTAACTGTAACTAATTACAGTTACAATAATTTTGTAATTAAATTACGTAACGCCGTTACATGTAACTAGTTACTCCCCAACACTGGTTACCATATGTTATAATAAATACTGATTGTCTAAAATCCAAATACTATGAGTAAGTAATTGTATTTTTATGGACTTTTACACTCAGATCTGCTTGATTAACTCTGAATCTCTTAAAGGGAAGTGAAAGACTCTCAGAATGACTGACAGAGCTGTTTTTCAGAAGAATGAAACATCACAGTTTCCATCTCTGTCTCTCTTTAGCTGCGGCTTGTCCCGCTCTCACAGTGCTGCTGCCCTCCAGAGACGAGCTGCAGCAGGGGAAGGCTACAGTGCTGTGTGTGGCCAGTAAGGGATACCCCTCTGACTGGAAGCTGAGCTGGAAGGTGGACTGCAGCAGCAGGAGCTCTGGTGTGGATCTGAGTCCCAGTCAGCTGCAGAAGGATGGACTGTACAGCTGGAGCAGCAGCCTGAGCCTCACTGAGAGTGAGTGGAGCAGAGCAGCAACCGTCAGCTGTGAAGCCACGCACCCGTCCCACACTGCAGTCACCAAGAGCCTCAACACAAAGCAGTGTGATTGATTTATACACACAGTTATATTAAACATAAAAAAATACCACTTTTAATCAATTGTATTTATTTATGCTAAATCATGATGAGCAGCATCGAGCATATTTGGAGAATATATTATTTTTTAATATAACATGGCATCTTAAATCATATTTTCTCCAAAAATTAACTAGAATGGGAAATTACCTAGAATGTGAAATTCATTTTAATTTCATTGCTTTGGCCATGAGCTTTTCTTTATCAACAGTGAGTCATTGAGGTGAATAATGATCTTCAACATCTGCAGAAGCTCAAAGCTGCAGCGCTGCAGTCTCACACAAAGAGGTTTCTGTACAACGCTTTCACACTGTGTGAACACCCAATCTGTGTTCTTTGAGTCTCCTGTCATACTGTGTTTACTCTGACAGTAATAAACTCCTGAATCTTCAGGCTGGACTCCACTGATGGCCAGAGTAAAATCCATGTGGTTTCCACTTTCACTGCCACTGAATCTAGAAGAAACACCTGAAGCTCTGTCGGATAGATCAGGAGTTTAGGAGCTTCTCCAGGAATCTGATGGTACCAGGCCATGCTGTATTGAGTGGTATCTTTTTTAAAACTGTTAACTTTTGGTTTATGATTACAGTGAATAGTGACAGTCTGATCAGGATTCACTGTTTGGTTTGCAGATTGAGTCAGAATCTGTCCCACAGAACCTGAAGAAAGTGACAGAAAACAGAATAATATAAAACTGATGAGCTCATTTAATATTTCTTACTGTTGCACTATACAAGGACTAAACATTTTTCAATAAAGGACTTGACTTGAAGATATAAAGTCAAAACATATTAGGTCAAATTGGGTAAATATTATTAGGTATTAGGTATCATATTAGGTAAAATTTTTTTTACTGCACATACTCAGGTCAAAAACATAAATATAAGAAATATATATAGGTTAAGTAATACATATACAGTATTTGCAGGGAATTAAGTCTGAACTACATCCTGATCTCACCACCTGCAGTGGATCTGTGGATTGCTTATTTTATATTCTCTAAATCAGCTGATGATATTCATTTCTATATACTTACTCCAGGTGCAGGTTGTGAGTGTCCAAATAATGATGGCTATTAAAGTCATGTTTGCTTTATGATCTGTTATCAAGAAGGAGAAGGTCATACAATCATAAAGTCCCAGATCTACTATAAAGACCTCCAGAGCACTGAAGCATGCAGTTCAATGCAAAGTGTCTTCACAATGTAAATGTTCTTTCTGAGAACAACAACATCTCTTACTGTCAAGTAACATATTTCACCTGCTAATCTGTCTGAGCCAGATTTTTTTTCTTAAAAATATAAAAAATTATTCTGAGACCACTGTTTCTGATCAATTAAATGTATTAATCGATAGAACTGATATTATTGTTCTACAGTGAAAAATATAAATGTCACATCTAACATTCACAACATTTTCCAGAGACTTCTGTCACCAGGAACATTTTTAGAAGAACTATTTTCAGAGTTTAACCGAGTTCGCATTAGCTATTACAAATCAGCCTCGTTAAAAAATTTATCAAAATTAAAAATGAAATATAACATCTATTCTGAATAAAGGACACGTCCACTGAAGAACGGCACATCTGATTGTTAACCACTAGATGTCGCAATTTGACATGGATCCAAACATATATTAATCAGAGCATAAGGCTCGTTGGTCTAGGTATGATTCTCGCTTTTGGTGCAAGAGGCCCCGGGTTCAAATCGTGGACAAGCCCAAAAATAAAGGTTCTGGATTTGTCTCAGTTTTACAATAACTATTTATAGCAAATTGTTTACTGAGTTGTCGCTAAATATTAAAGTGTAGTCTATGGTAAGTTGAGGGGTTTTCCAACAGTTACAAACCGATGGGACCATGATTGACCTTACAGTATATGCCCACCAAATGTTTAAACTCACAGGTCTATAAAAACATTTACAGACCACCGATAGAATTTCCTCTGTTACAGAGAGAGAGTTTTCTACCAGGCCCCTGTGAAGGTGCTCCTGTTAAGAGTCCATAGAAAAAAGGTGCAAAATAGTTAGTATTTGTTTTCCATAATTAAATTTCTTAATAAATATCTACATTTTATTTTGCTTTAATGGTGTGATCACAAAGGTAATCAAATGTTTGATTTTTTTTTTTTTGCCCTGAGTAGTCTCCATATCCCAAATTTTGATAAAATCACAGTTTACAGTGGAAATCTTAGACAAGTAATGTTATTTCTTGGCCACTGGTCGGTTGTTAAGTGATGACGTAAGAAGCGCTGTTTCCGGGTCCAAGCCTCTAGGCTACTCGCTTCACTTGAGAATACGACCTCAGCAGCCGTTTATGAGCACTGTTTATTCATGTTAATAATTTAAGCTAAACGCTTTCAAACTTACGGTATACACTACAGTCTCCGTGCTCACAGCGTCCCAAAAACCAATCATTATATATATTTATATTTTCATTGTCTGGCTATCTGGTACTTCGGTATGGAGGTAAAGGTTAAGATTATAACTTTTTCGCTAGTATTCTATCACATTGTGAGTTTATATTAGCACCTTTTGTTGTTTTCTCATGGTAACTGATAGAGCCTTTGGACACGGAAGTGCTGCTACGTGACGTCAGACTTAACAAGCATGGGGTCTTAACTTTGATCTCATCTTTCCCCCTAAATTTTGGCAATGAAAAGACAAGCTCGTCCATGATTTAAACACAGGACCTCTCGGACTCAAAGCTAGAATCATGCTACTAGACCAGAGGGGTGTCAAACTCCCCTGCATAGTTTAGCTCCAACTCTCATGAACCTCACCTTATCCAGCTAATCAAGTCCTTCAGGCTTATTTGAAAACTACATGCTATGCACATTGGAGCAGGGCTGCGGCCCTCCAGGAATTGAGTTTACACCCCTTCTCTAGACCAACGAGCCAGCTGAGATCAACATATGGGATAAACTCATGCGAACGTGCAAAGTGAACTTTCTGCACCACAGGTCCTTCTCAAAAAATTAGCATATTGTGATAAAGTTCATTATTTTCCATAATGTAATGATAAAAATTAAACTTTCATATATTTTAGATTCATTGCACACCAACTGAAATATTTCAGGTCTTTTATTGTTTTAATACTGATGATTTTGGCATACAGCTCATGAAAACTCAAAATTCCAAAAAATTTGCATATTTCATCCGACCAATAAAAGAAAAGTGTTTTTAATACAAAAAAGTCAACCTTCAAATAAATATGTTCAGTTATGCACTCAATACTTGGTCGGGAATCCTTTTGCAGAAATGACTGCTTCAATGTGGCGTGGCATGGAGGCAATCAGCCTGTGGCACTGCTGAGGTGTTACGGAGGCCCAGGATGCTTCGATAGTGGCCTTAAGCTCATCCAGAGTGTTGGGTCTTGTGTCTCTCAACTTTCTCTTCACAATATCCCACAGATTCTCTATGGGGTTCAGGTCAGGAGAGTTGGCAGGCCAATTGAGCACAGTAATACCATGGTCAGTAAACCATTTACCAGTGGTTTTGGCACTGTGAGCAGGTGCCAGGTCGTGCTGAAAAACGAAATCTTCATCTCCATAAAGCTTTTCAGCAGATGGAAGCATGAAGTGCTCCAAAATCTCCTGATAGCTAACTGCATTGACCCTGCCCTTGATAAAACACAGTGGACCAACACCAGCAGCTGACATGGCACCCCAGACCATCACTGACTGTGGGTACTTGACACTGGACTTCAGGCATTTTGGCATTTCCTTCTCCCCAGTCTTCCTCCAGACTCTGGCACCTTGATTTCCGAATGACATGCAAAATTTGCTTTCATCCGAAAAAAAGTACTTTGGACCACTGAGCAACAGTCCAGTGCCGTTGTTTCTGGTTCAAAAGTGGCTTGATCTGGGGAATGCAGCACCTGTAGCCCATTTCCTTAGGGGAAGGAAATGGGCTACAGGGGAATTCTAGGGGAATTCTAGGGGAATATTAGGGGAAGTTGTGGCCTAATGGTTAGAGAGTCGGACTCCCAATCGAAAGGTTGTGAGTTCGAGTCCTGGGCCGGCAAGCATTGTGGGTGGGGGGAGTGCATGTACAGTTCTCTCTCCACCTTCAATACCCCGACTTAGGTGCCCTTGAGCAAGGCATCAAACCCCCAACTGCTCCCTGGGCATCGCAGCATAAATGGCTGCCCACTGCTCTGGGTGTGTGCTCACAGTGTGTGTTCACTGCAATGTGTGTGTGCATTTTGGATGGGTTAAATGCAGAGCACAAATTCTGAGTATGGGTCACCATACTTGGCTGAATGTCATGTCACTTTCATGTCACTTTTTTCCTGCACACGCCTGTGCACGGTGGCTCTGGATGTTTCTACTCCAGACTCAGTCCACTGCTTCCGCAGGTCCCCCAAGGTCTGGAATCGGTCTTCTCCACAATCTTCCTCAGGGTCCGGTCACCTCTTATCGTTGTGCAACGTTTTTTTGCCACACTTTTTCCTTCCCACAGACTTCCCACTGAGGTGCCTTGATACAGCACTCTGGGAACAGCCTATTCGTTCAGAAATTTCTTTTTGTGTCTTACCCTCTCGCAGGTCGGCATTCTTACCCACGATTGCGGTTTTGAGTAATGAACCAGGCTGGGAGTTTTTAAAAGCCTCATGAATCTTTTGCAGGTGTTTAGAGTTAATTAGTTGATTCAGATGATTAGGTTAATAGCTCGTTTAGAGAACCTTTTCATGATATGCTAATTTTTTGAGATAGGAATTTTGGGTTTTCATGAGCTGTATGCCAAAATCATCAGTATTAAAACAATAAAAGACCTGAAATATTTCAGTTGGTGTGCAATGAATCTAAAATATATGAAATTTTTATCATTACATTATGGAAAATAATGAACTTCATCACAAAATGCTAATTTTTTGAGAAGGACCTGTATATCGAAGTGAAGTGAAGTGACATTCAGCCAAGTATGGTGACCCATACTCAGAATTTGTGCTCTGCATTTAACCCATCCGAAATGCACACACACAGAGCAGTGAACACACACTGTGAGCACACACCCAGAGCAGTGGGCAGCCATTTATGCTGTGATGCCCGGGGAGCAGTTGGGGGTTCAATGCCTTGCTCAAGGGCACCTAAGTCGTGGTATTGAAGGTGGAGAGAGAACTGTACATGCACTCCCCCCACCCACAATTCCTGCCAGCCCGGGACTCAAACTCACAACCTTTCTATTGGGAGTCCGACTCTCTAACCATTAGGCCACCACTTCCCCAAAATATCAAGAAGTATCTAAAATTTTTCTGTAATGTATGGTCTATGACAAGACCAACAATCATGCAGTCAGTTGTCCTATTTCAACACGAAACAGCACACACGTTTTAAGCATATTTGTCAAAGTATTCTGTCTCATAAAGCTCAGTCCATTTTAACTGACTTTTAAGGCGGTAATAGAATCGGTATTTACCTTGAGCAAAGTTTTATCTTAGAGTTGACTTTTTTATTTTTAATCACATCTGGTATACACCACATTGTGCTATGTATATAATATTTAATTCAGTGACAATGCATGTCTAATGTCCTTTGTAAAAGACAAGGTATATGGTACCAGAAGATATTTTTTACAAGTATATATTCAGTCATATTTTAATGTCATTCAGTTTTCATATAACAGACATCATGTTTTTATTTTTTGCAGGCTTTTAAACACTGCTATAGTGTCAAAGGAAAGGAACTGCTACTTTGCTGAAATTAATCTAGATAATTAGTACAAAATTCTGTAACTTCCGGTTTCTGCCACCAGATGGCGCCATTAGTCGGTAGACGCCGCCAAAATAAGCGTCTCAAACTCACTTCATGGTCCTATGCAACGTGGCACACAGTTCTACTTGGGATTTTTAAGGCTCGTTGGTCTAGGGGTATGATTCTCGCTTAGGGTGCGAGAGGTCCCGGGTTCAAATCCCGGACGAGCCCGCTTTTACATCTTTCTCGGAAATTACTTGAATTTATATTAATCACATAAAGAGAAAAATGCAATAGTCTAAGTTATGTATCTGTCTATCTATCAATCCAGCCATCCATCTATCTACATAAATAGAAATATGCAATAGGCTAACTCATCTATCTATCTATCTATCTATCTATCTATCTATCTATCTATCAGCTGTTCAGCTTCAACCTTTTAAAAGTATTTTTAAAGCACTTATGAATGAGAAAACCATTGGATGTAATGGTATACTGGAAAATCTCATTACATAATCTAATAATCTAAACATCCTGAACATCAAACCAATAGAGAAATAAAGACAACAGAAGACATTTTTTAATTTAATACTGTAATATATACTCTTTATAAAAAGACATTTGTGACATAAAAATGAAAACACAATATAAGCTAAAAAATATTTCACACTGGTACAAGTCGAGAGGGAATATGCATAATTTGCACTTTATGCACAAAATCTTCATTCTGTTTTGGAGTGGACCACATTTATATAGTCATAGATGGTGTTTTAATACAGTGTTAGATCTACTACCTCTCCTTAGGCTTCACATACTTAGAAGAGCGTGACGGTTTCCATGTTTCTAATAGACAAAGCTACATTTGAGCCAAACATAGCCTTCATGTCAAATAATCTCAAGTCACATGTGTTCAAAAAATCCACCAAAACGGTTTATTAAAGATCAGGGAAGTTGATTTTTTACATGCATGTTTGGCTTTTCATAATTGTGAGCCACACAGCACAAGTCTGATAAAAAGAAGCATTATCCAAACACCCGGACGGAAGGAATCAGCGTTCACACTTACATAGCCTATTCCAATAAGAACATACTGCGTATTGGCGTCCTTGCCTAACTCATGCAAGCTGGAACTGTGACTAAATTACAAAATCTAACGAACAACCAACCGCAATCCCTGACGATGAATGCTTCAAGCTTCAAGCTTGCTAATTTACAAAAGACGATTTGCGTATGAAGCGGCAAAGAAGCGTTAACGTAAGATAAGGCAGACCAGGCTCGTAGCTAACATATTAGATTAAGTTTTTAAAGCATTTCACATAAGTTAAGCAGCGTGAATCGAATGTGAAAATCAAAAGGTGCTTGTGTGGTATAAAGTGTTTGTCAATCGCAGTGTGCATGGTACACACTCTCGTCCTAGGCGTGTGTGGTTCTAGCTCAGCAGTATAACAGTCAGCTGTCAGAGTTAGCATATAAAACCATAGCTTAGTCTTGCTGGGCCAGTGTTGGAAGGGTAACAAGGCGGGCGTCAGGGACAGACAGGAGACTACTGGAGTAGCGCCGCAGGTAACCGTACACCGGCTTTTTTGCCACTAACCTCCTTTTGCAAAACTGGCACGGGAGATAATCTCCTCACCGCATTATGTCACGCAGCCCCGGAGGATTACGAACACGCCTGTGAGACGGGACATCACAAAGGCCTCGAGCGTCCCTGCAGGTGCTAAGTATGGGCCTGGCCTGTCACTTTAGGGGTTTAACATGGCTCAAGAACAGCACAGTGATTTGGAAAGGCAGTTGTTAAGCTTCGGGCTATACTAATAGCTAAGTAACACAACCTGGAGTCAGCTTAGGAAACAAATAACAACCCTGTTGAATTGTGTAAGAGGCCTGGGTCAAGTTTCAGTGGCACTTTAAGGCCCGAGTCAAGTTTTTGATGGCTCTAAATATAAACTACGCACAATCAATATGGCCTTTCAATGCCAGGAGCGAAATACGTGCATTTTGAAAGGAAACATTGCAAATTCATTGAGACTAAACAGGCCATCATCTTCTTAAACAAAAATGATCTGAATTAATATTTGATGGATAATTATCAAAACCTTTGCGCCCCAAACTACTACATTGAGTTAAATCAGATTTAAAGGGACAATTAACTAAAAAAAAAATAATAATAATTGTCTCTCACTGAAAAAGGAAAGTCATACATGTTGGGAACAACATCATGATGACCATTTTGACCAATGATGACAATTTTTTTTTTGGTGAACTGTCCCTTTAAACTCTGTGGCATAATTTAGTTTATAACAGAAATACTTGTCTGACAGCTTGGAATCAAACTGAATACAAAATTTGATTGAAATCCACTTACAAAGAAAGTTAATTGAGAAAAATGGAGCTGCATTATAAGCAGGTGACTGTCGACATGCTTTTGTTTTTTAAAGTACATTTTCTGTTGTAATCAACGGCATGCGACTGAGAATGTTGATTGAGCTTAAGTTATATTTAACCCAGAACATTCCTTTAAGGCAAAGCTTAATTAGAACTCCAAATTTAACTATTTCTTATGCTGGTAAAGCATAGCAATCAAGTATAATTTATCGAAGTGCAAGTCTGCTACCCCTTGCTGCTAGTCCCTCTTCGCTGACATAGACATAGCAATGTTTGAAAGACCAGGTAACATTATTTGGCTGAGGATTTGTCACCTCAAATTGTCATTACTGTGATCGCTGCTGCACTAATCCCATCATTACACAGGGAATCCCCAGGAAGAGTTTAGAAGAGGACAAAAAATGAAAGGGTGAGCTGTAGGAGGAAAGCAAATGGGTAACAGTTGTTGCGGTAAGCTCAGGGTTTTCAGCTTGAGAGTGCAAAATATTCAGGTAAATATTAGGAGGAAAAAACATAATACATATCAATCGTCATCAAGTAACTTCTCCACAGACACACCACACGAAACGACCGTCCCGATCCAATCAGTTCATGGGGGGTGTGTCTAGTGTCATGTCCTGAATGATGAAAAAGTCTCGATTTCACTGAAAGTTCATGAATATCACCACAGAGACTGTTTTAAAAAAAAAACGCCATCCTGCTCAAAAACAAAGGACAGGGTGTTCGGGAAGTTGATCTTGTCCCATAATTTTTCCCAAACGTGCTAATCCCAGAGCAGCGAGAAAAGCAGAGATCTTTCTCGTGCCCTTGGGTTGCGTCAGCTTATTGTGAAAATGACTGGAAATTATTATTTAAAAAAGCATCCAGGTTCTCAGTTACTTGTGTGTATATGTACGTGTGGGGGTGTGTGTGTTTGTGTGTGGTGTGTGTGTGTGTTTGTAAGGATCAGGAGGGGGTCATAAGGCCACCATGGTGCAGGGGTGTTTGAGTTTGCAGGGCAGGATGCCCCGGTTGAGCTGGTAGAACTCTACCAGATGGATCAGGTCTGTGAACTTGGTAGAGCCGTCATCAAGGCTAAAAAAGACCTGGCCGTCCTCCTCAAACTGCCAGAGAGAGAAAGAGGTGAAAATAAAACATTAATAAAACTAATTTTTAAATCAGTCAACCAATTTTTAAATCGCTGAACTGTCTGATCAAGATAACAAGAACCTATAGAGAGACAATCACAATTCCATTCATAATCATTTAATATACTTTTTCTATTATTTACTTATATATTTATTATATTAAACAGTATATATTACACTAAATTAAATAAAAATATACTTACAAATTAAGTACAAATAATATAATTAATAAACACAATAATTTATAATTTTTCGTTTAATAAATCACGCAATATAAACATTTGCTTTTCACAATACTGAAAATAACAGAATTATTATTTTTTAATTAATTTACAAATAAATTTAACCTAAAAAAGATTTTAACATTTAAGTTTCTCCTGTACCTCTCTTAATCATTGACAGCTATAAATTATGCCTTTTTAAAGTATATGGTAACATGCAGTTTGCCCTGCTCTTTATACTAGTATGAACATTAATGCATGTAAAAGGGCAGTTTGTGTTTATTAGGGACTCACAGGTAAAATCTGGAAGTGTTTAATCTTCTGATGATGGCACAGCGTGAGAACAAATGCTTTCGGGTTGCTCTGGCTGTCTCTCAATAGGAATAACCTGTGAGACAAAACACTGATTAATTCCACTACCCTCTTATGAAACAGCAATTAACATTGACTATAAATGTGGAAAACAGCATACCCATCAACTTGGCCCTGCTGTGTAATCATCCTGTGGGACTCCTCTCTCATAATTCGGCCATGGAACCATAACTGTGTCCTGTGGATCACTGGGGACATAAATGCAATGTCCACATTTACTGGCATGAAATATTGTTATTTCTATTGAAGTACCACTTAAATCAACTGGTGTTAAAGGTGCTAAACAGTAAGGAAATGCTGCGACACTCACCTGAGCTTAACGGCGAGGGATGTAGAGGACTGGGGCTTCCCAAAACGTTCATTCTCTGACCTCGTTTCTGAACAGAGATTAAAAAAAATTGCTATAAATGCATAAAAAAGACCTTACAAATCCTAATTCATGATCCGAGTATACATGTATCCAACCACTCACTCTCCAAGTGTGTCCCTCTTCCATGGCAGCGCTCTGAGCCTCCACAGGGTTGTCAATCACACGACCCGTCCTTCCTGAGAAATCCATGGCCACCAGCGAATTCTCAGACACACTCCGCTGTAATAAAAAATAATATTACACTAGATCAGTCTAGTAGAAAACAAGCGTTCATTTACATGTAGAAATTAATAAAGGCATGACAGACAAATCCTATACGTCATCCTCAACAACAACCTGCTATGATCAGCATTAAACCGCTCTAATTAAACCACTAAAGCCTTATTAAATACCTTCTAAATGAATCCCTACGGCAACCCCTGTGTTCATACATTTGCCCTGAATGAAAGTTCCAAATGCAAATCTGCGTAAAGGAATCTATAGCCACACGCTTCATTAGCACGCTGCTCATACTGTTATGAGCAGATTAAGAGAACTCTCAGCAAGAGCTCACAAGGTGCATGTAATACCAGGTGAACTCACAGAAGTGTGAAAACAGAACATTTAACCCATCAAGTGCACTAGAGAGTCAGCATTGAGTAACACATGAATGTGTTTCTTACCATAGGTGTGGCGAAGTTTGATATGGCAGTCTTTCTCTGGTGTGGGCTCTTGTAGTTCTGATACAGGAGAATTCCAAACTACAAAAGAAAAGAGTGTGTATGAGTTAACAAGGATGGACAAGAGTGTGTGTGGGAAATATGTGAGGGACCGCTTGTTCACCACAAATCTGTAGTAACTAATTAATAATTATTTTATATGCTTGTAGAATAAGTTTCCTAGCAAACAACAACAAAAAAATAATTAAATAAGATATTTAATCTGGTGGTACCACGATTTCCATAAAATATTAAGCAGATACTGAAGACTTGACTGCTGAAAATTAGGTTTTGCTATCATAGGAATAAATTGGATTTTAAAATACATTAAAACAGAAACAAGATATTTTAATTGTAATGATATGTCATCATTGTGCTGTTTTTACTGTATACCTTGAGCAGTCTGAAAGCAGTCATCCAGCACGTACGGCTCTGCTCGTCCTCGGCACACAGCATCTTCAACTCCTTCTGTTCTGTCCTGCCCTTACTGGGCTGTCAATCAAGCAATATATCTACTGTCAAATCAAGGCGCTCAAGTTAATGAAGACTAGCATGCACTTTACCAGGTGAGGCATGGGTAGTTATTTAAAGGGGAAAAATCTAAGACTTTTGAAACTGTGCCAGTCATGCCTCCTCTATTCTCAATGTCAATGATTTTGTTCATTTACTGACCATCATCCTGCTCACCTTAATGCAGAATTGGTAGTCTGTGGGTGCGTTGTGCATCTTTCTGCCCGTCGTCACAGTAAAAACATTGCTCTCCTCTAAGTCCAACAGTAACTGCAGGTGCCTTGGCTCCTAAAGAACCCAATTATAAATTAATCACAATACAACTCCCAAAGACAGACCTACATAATGACTGTTATGAAGAGTGAAATCAATTATGAAAATAAAAATACAACATGGTCCAAAAGTCTAAGACCACTAGTAAAAAATCTATTCAGCATTTCAGCTGTAGTGAGACTAATTTGATTGATTTTTTATTACAATTTGAATTATTTACATAAATGGAAAATGGAAAAATGAACATAAATATGCTTATTTGTTTATCTGTTTTTACAGGTTTTTAATAATAATAATAATAATAATAATAATAGTAATAATAATACAAATAATTAAATTATAATGATACAATTACAATTATGGTCCTTATAAAATGACAATAATAATTCATGGAATTTATTTGAAATTCTTAAATAAATAATTACATCTTTTTATAATCTACTAATAAAACAGATGACATGAATATAAAATCAACATTAAATCACAAAAAAATATTTCCAGGTTCATGTTCCCAGACTTTCAACATGGACTTTTGGACTGCACTCTATTTATTTGCAAGAAAGTTTATGAATAATAGCCACATAAGAGCTGTCAGAAGTTCTTGATGTGGTCAGAAATACATTCAATTCAAAGACTTTAATTCTTATTATAATATTAAAGAGAAGCTTGCCTTAGACATTCCTTTAGTAGAGTAGTACAGTCCAGAACGGCGCAAGAACATGTAGAGCTTCTTCCAGGACTTGCGGCCCGTCTCTTTCATATAAAGGAAGCCCTGGATCTCTGGACAGCTGCTGGAATTCAAGAAATTCTGTGCAGGAGGGGAAAAAAGCAGAGGACCATCTGGAAAATGAGTTCTTTAAACCTGGATGCCTTTCATGCTTCAATAACGCGGCCTCTTTGCCAACACAATACATTTATTTTACCTTTATTTAACCAGGTTAACAGACATGAGGATGCATTTCAAAAGTTGTTTGAATCCACTAAAATGCTTATTCAGCTGCAACAGTCATGTAAGTGTGACGTACAGGTTAATAATGTGGGCTAATTCAGATTTTGCTGTGTCACAGATCCATGTTTTCCTCACCTCTAAGAGCTGTGACTGTGGGATAGAGCCATTAGTTTCCTGACACCACGCTACCATCTGCTCCGGAAAAAAGTTCTGTGAGAGCAAGATAAAGGGTGAGAGGTAAGAAAAGACCGTCTGCACTGAACATATGCCAGTAGTTCACAAGAAACTAAATGGATCAACTAGTGTGTGTGTGTATGAACTAAGTTTGAGCAAATGTGTTTTTTTTTCATTGATTAGTTTAAATGATTAGTAAGGAAGCCATATATAATTAATCTGTTTTAGGATCACCTCACCAAGAGCGGATGCCTTTCTTAGTAGACAATTACATAAGATGATTGTTACTAAACTGAGGGCAAAGAATGGAACAAGCTCTGAATTTGTTACAAGGGTTTGAATTTGCACTTTTTTGTTAAAGTTTTAACTGAATTCTCTTTCTGTAAATGTTTATTATTACTTTTAATATTTATTATATTCCACTGTTATCAACATCATAAAGTATACTAAATATTGGATAATGCCAGGGTTTCCCAAGCTGGGGTTCATGAATGGGTTGTGGGTTGATTCAAAGGAAGATTCAATTTTTATAAAAGTGGTAGAATTTTAAAAAGGGAAAAATAAGAAATAGAGCATACCAGCAAATTAAATTATGAATAATTTACTGTCATTGTGTGAATAATATGTAATCACAAAAAGTAACTAATGTGATTAAGTATTTTAAAATGTAGTATTTAATTACAAGTACTTAATTTTCTGAATCTGATTATGTATACAGATTACATGTGATCAGTACACTGTGTGTATGTGTAATTACAATTATTAGTTTAGATGAGTAATAAACAGATCAGCTGATCACAGTAATCAACAATTCCTTTTTTGAACAACCGTTAAATCGAGGCGTGATTCTGTACCAGTTGAGTTACAGGATCATGGTAAGAAACCAGCATACACACAAGCTGAAACTCATCTAAAGCTAATTTAGGTGAGTTGCACTAAGCATTTGCCAAAGCCACGGATTACCAAGAGCAGGTTAAGTGCTCTGTCAAAACAGACTCGGGCTAACCGGCCCAAAGATGCCTCAAGTGCTGACACACACTGTACATACCGTACTAAAGCAGAGGCTCAAATAAGATTAAGCTTTTGCATGAACATTTTTTCCAAGCATACAAAAAGTCCATGGATTACAAAGCAGGATAAAATGTTTCACAGTGTTCACATCGTAAGATGCTTATACGACACATTCAAATGTACTTGTCAAAATGCCATCAATTAAAAGGTGTTGAGTACTGGCTTATTAGAAAAAAGCAGGTTACTTGCTTAGTGAGATGGAACACGTGCAAGCTGTGCTTGAATGGCTGGAAATGGATTAACAAGGAGGTTTTTCTCACAATTGGAAAACAGGAATGTGGGAACTTTTTTAAGATATTTACATATTTAAGGGATTTATAGCTCACAGGTCATGAATCAAGTGTTCTTAGCAAGATTTTCAAGGATAATTAGACTTTAATTTCATAGGATTTAAGCATGAAGTGGTGGTCTTGAGAGGCAAGGAAACACATGGGTGGGCTGAAGGAAAACGGCTGATGTCTGTGACAACTCACCAGTGGGTTTCTGAAGAACTCGTATTTGGCGTAGTTCTTTCTGAAGAGAAACTTGCTCTCTGGAGACATGCAGGCCTGCACAGGAACAACCAGTTCATGATCTTCCAGGCACCTCTCTGTATTTAAACAGATGACATTAAAACGGTGTTAGTTACTGGCAAGGTGGCTGTTACTACTGTAACGGATTTTCACAAGATCACTTTAAGATTGCAAAACACTCTGTATCAGAGCATAATGGGATGTGTTGTGACCTCTGAAGCTGGGGTATATTTAAAACCCTGTCAAGGGGACATTTTTATAAAAAAAAGTTTTGCTAACCACTAAGCCACAGTAGTTAAAGCATGTAAAAAACACATTTAAACAATGTTTTTAATGCTTTTATAATTTCTTTAAAAAAAAAAAAAAACGTATACACTGCATACGTATATACAAATATAAAAACATTAAAATGAGAATATTTAAAGGGTTACTTCATCGAAAAATCTAAATTATGTCATTAATAACTCACCCTCATGTCGTTCCAAACTCGTAAGACCTCCGTTTATCTTTGGAACACAGTTTAAAATATTTTAGATTTAGTCCGAGAGCTCTCAGTCCCTCCATTGAAGCTTTGTGTACGGGATACTGTCCATGTCCAGAAAGGTAAGAAAAACATCATCAAAGTGGTCCATGTGACATCAGATGGGCAGTTAGAATATTTTGAAGCATCGAAAATACATTTTGGTCCAAAAATGGCAAAAACTACGACTTTTTTTTCATCATTGTCTTCTCTTCTGTGTGTGTTGTGAGAGAGTTTAAAACACAGCAGTTTGTGATATCCGGTTCGCGAACGAATCATTCGATGTAACCGGATATTCTTGAACCAGTTCACCAAATCGAACTGAATCGTTTTAAACGGTTCGCGTCTCCAATACGCATTAATCCACAAATCAATTAAGTTGTTAACTTTTTTAAAGTGGCTGACACTCCCTCTGAGTTAAAACAAACCAATTTCCCAGAGTAATTCATTTACTCAAACAGTACACTAACTGAACTGATGTGAAGAGAGAACTGAAGATGAACACCGAGCCGAGCCAGATAACATTAAAATGAGAATATTTTATAATGAGCCAGATTTTGGACCAAAATGTATTTTCGATGCTTCAAAAAATTTTTACGGACCCTCTGATGTCACATTGACTACTTTGATGATGTTTTTATTACCTTTCTGGACATGGACAGTATACCGTACACACAGCTTCAATGGAGGGACTGAGAGCTCTCGGACTAAATCTAAAATATTTTAAACTTTGTTCCAAAGATAAACGGAGGTCTCATGGGTTTGTAACGACATGAGGGTGAGTTATTAATGACATAATTTTGATTTTTCGATGAACTAACCCTTTAAGTATAAAATAGATTGCAAATTATATAATCTATTAGGGGTGGAACGGTTCACTGAAAAAAAAATTTAACCGTTTGGTTCACCACACACGGTTCGGCACGCACTGGGACCGTGGTTCAACCTAAATCTGACAAAGCATCTGTAATATGGTTTGCTATAAATAGCACGTAAAACAAACAGGGTTCAGCTAATATATGTTTCTGTTGATGGATGCACGCGCAGTGAGAAGATTTGTGCGTGCGCTCATCCGAAGCGTGCAAACCCGCACCTCAGAATGTGCACAAATATTAAGCTCTCTCTAAACTATTGTGTTTAAATGGACAAATTCACACATAAATTGTCAAAATGCATGTCTTGGTAAGTATCCTACAGCAGACATAACCAGCTGAACATTGGCCTTCTCTATCAGTGCACTGGATCAGTTCATTCTCTTAAAGTGACAGTCTTTATATTAAATTAAATTAAAATTAAATTAAAATTCAATTAATGCATTTAGCAGACGCTTTTATCCAAAGCGACTTACAGTGCATTCAGGCTATCAATTTTTACCTATCATGTGTTCCCGGGGAATCGAACCCCCAACCTTGCGCTACCAATTGAGCTACAGGAACACTAAAATATAAATATATTATAAATATTAAATATTAAATCGAACAGCAACAACAAAGAAATCACTCACTGCTCTTGATTGAAAAGCTTTTCTAACTTTAACAAAGAATCATCTTATTCATCAGTTTATACAGTCCAATAAGCAATGTTTCAATAAAAAATGAATTTAAAATACGATTTATATATTCATGCTCAGTCTAATGTTTTTAATAATCCAAATCTGTCAGAAATATGCAGTAATCTGTTAAACATTTAAATGTTATATTTAAATTCATGCATGTGGCAGAAGCTTTTAACCAAAGTGTTTTACGGTGAATTCAAGCTTTACATTTTTTCATTATGCATGATCCCTGGGAATCAAACCCGTGACCTTGACGTTGCTCTACCAGTTAAACAGCAAGAACAGACATGTTGAAAACTGTCAAATGAAATATTTAAATATCTAACATTACATGATGCCCTATAATGAGAAAACGAGACAAATTAACCATACACTGTAATGTCTATGCTTCTTAAGTATAGCAGTACTCATATGTCAAAGACAACAAAGCACTGGCTCAAACCCCATCTAATGTATCTGTTGTGCATCTGATCCCTCATCCTCTAATTCACTCCTCCGAGAAGAGCACAAGAGAAGGAGAGGGAGCATGACTGTGTGTATGAAAGAGAAAGCAAGGGAAAGTGAGAGGCATTGCAGAGGGATGAGGTCATGTATTTAGCTTGATTGCACCGAGGGCAGCAAAGTCAGCATAGTCTCTCTGCTAATGGCTTACGTAAGAGCAACGTTTCCAGAAGGTTTCCGTAATGTTGACACTCTAATGTCTCCAGAAGAGATGAGGGGAACACATCTAACTACACCACATAATATTTGACCTCTCCAGAGATGTCAGCTCAACAAAAGAGACCACACCTTCATCATACCATGTGATCTGCACAATCATGCAAGCGTCACGACTTTCCTTGATAGATTTAAAGTGGACGATTTAAAATAAAGAGCTGATTGTGTCCGCCTGAATTATTTCAGAAGCTCAATAAAGGGCTTTTTAACACCCTACAAGAGCAATGACTGCATCTCTAAAGGTCAGGCAGAGTTAAATCTGTTTAGTATGATTTAGACAAGGGTTAATCTGTAATCTGCCTGAGAAATAGGCAGCCACACGTGTCCTCAGTGATTGCCTACGAGATTAAGCACTAGTTCTTCACAAACCTTATCTTTTCTATGCTCATCTCCTCAAAACTATCTGTATTGCGAATTCAGGTTAGACACTCTACGAGCGGGCACGCATACAAAATGTGCAGCCGTGCATGATGTATAAAGTCGTTTTTGAGAGCTTAAGTGTTAATAGGAGAACAAATATGTATGTTTATATAAGACTCTGAGTCTGGGCTTGCTGAAAGTTGATTTCCTGTTACACGAAATGCAGTGCACTGGGAACCCAGTGTCCCTGGACAGAACACCGTGTCCTCTTAGACTGGGTGTGTGCCACGCGCACAAGTCATACAGACGCAGAAAATTAATGTATACACGTATGGTTGGCTTACCCAGACCAAGCAGGGAATGATGCTCCACTAGCGACCAGCAGTTGTCATCCAGGCAGTGGTTCTTGTAGACCAGGAACTGACACACATCTCTAGCCGTCATGTCGGCGGGGACTTCCACAACTTTTCCCACACCATCCTCGCTGAAAACCTTGATGATCTGTTGAAGACACACACAGATTGTCAATTAATATGACCTGAAGGCGATGTTCTCAACGAGTCTAATTTGTCGAACAACTACAGACACACTTTCGCACAATGCTCCACACCGGATTATTTTCACAGCTTGCATTTCGAGAATTTAGCCTTGTAATAGTCCTGTGTGAACCATCTAAACTAAACGCTATGTGATTCAAATACAAACTTTTCAGGTAGCGAAGAATAAATATGATGCTTGAAGGGAAAAAAACACATTTATTTTCACTTCGTTCATGTTTTTGTTGTAGCAAACCATGCACATCTGTTTATGTGGTCCTTAGCTCAATCCGCATGGACTCTTATCGTGTTTAGATGGAACCTGGCGCTCATAAGCATGACTGACTTGAACACGCACGCACAAGAGGATATACTCCATTAATAGGCAGAATTCACGTTAACACCAAAGCCAACGGCCCAGATACAAAGAAAGGAACAGAAAAGGGAGAAATTCTTCCAATGAACGTGCACACAAAACAAGAAATTACTTATGCAAGTGCACAACTAGATACACACATTCATGCACAAATGCAAACATTTGCAACTATTATAGACACCTTTTTTTTTTTTTACTAAAAGCACAGAAGCAGGGAACAGTAGTGTGCAATTTATGCACAAATGCACAAAGATGATCTGCATGACTAAATTGGAAATGTTTTTATATCGGCATCTGCAAGAAGTGTATGGTTTTCTTGGAGAAAGTAGTTACTGTCAGTCTTACCTCTACAGCCTGATATAAGCAACAGTCCGGCGAACACGATGGCATTTTCACTCTGAGACAACCTCTGCTCACTCACACGGCGAGAGAGAGTGTGTGAGTTAGAGAGAAAGGGAGGAGAGAAGGGGAGGAGGAAAGAAAGCGAGAGGATGAGAGGAGTTGAGAATGGGCAGAGGGTTGAGATGAGACCAAGAGAGTTGCTGAAACAAGAGAGGGAGAGAGAGAGAGAAAAGAAGGGAGAGAGACTCAGCTGACAAGCAGCTTGTGTCCTACAATACTCTGCTGGATTAAGCTGCGAGAAAAAGACTGAGAGAGATGACTAGGATTTCAATTGGTCAATAAAATTAATATAATGGGTTTCCCTTCATTTAGCCATTCCAAACATAACTTTTTTTTCGTCCATGGAACAAAAAGAGATTACATGGGAGAGGATAGCCGCAACAAAGAAAATTAATTGGGGCCGAGTCCATCTTGCTGTCAAATCTTATTCAAATATAGCTGACGTCAATGATGGCAAACATCATAAATAATGTGACTGTGCTGATAAATTTCATATATAATTAAAATTAAATTAAAATATAAAACATTAAATTTAGTAATAAAATTGTAAAATATCACCGGTGTTTAACTTAAGATCTTTAGTATTTGTTTACCAAAACAAAACACAGAATGCAATCAAGCATTTAAATATGCGTGTAATAATTGTACTTTGTTTATTTTCGTTTTTAAAGTGCGATAAAAACATATACTTTTTATTAGAATTAAAAAAAAGTTAAATGAAAAAAGTTGATTTCATTAAAGTTGTGCACATTTTTTCTCTCATTTTATTATCATATACTTTTTTATAGAAACTCCTCTATATACCCCCTTCCATCTCGTCCTCTCATCTCTCCCTTTTGTCTCTCCCTCTCTCTTTTCCACAACCTTACTCTCTCTTTCTCCCCCACATCAAACTCTTTCTTGGCTTGTGTCAAAGTTTCAAATTCTTTCTGGAAAGCCTTGAGACAGAGCCCCACATCCAGATCTCGACACACACACACACACACACACACACACAGAGTGAGATTTTGTCCTCATTCTTTTTTTTTCACTCCCATTTCCCCCCTGAAGTTTGACTTTGAACGCCAAAGAAAACCGTTCCCTCTCTTTTCTTAAAACTCCGCGTATCACAACTGGCGAGTGTTTCTTAAACACACACATCAGTGGCCAAATCCCAGCAAAAAATCCCTCCTCCCACAACACTTCCCCAGTAAAACTAGTGATTTTCTTTCTCATACTCTACATTCTGAAAACCTTACCAGTTCTCAGTATTTGAAGATGTATGTACAAGTATGGTAAATAATAAAAAAAAAAAATTCAAAAACATACCATTCAGTCCTCTCAGACAGAAGACAGCAGTATCATGTAATCTGACTCGACACCATGAAGAAAAGGATGTTGAGGGTTGAGTTATTGGCGAGACCAGTATAGCGGTGGAAACTGTTTGCAGAGCATTGTTTCATGGCTCATTCTTAGTTAAGCATATAGCATTCTACTGCTGCAAATACTATTTTCTACAAGCTTTACGACGTAAGATCGTTTACCCAATGTTGTTCAAACGCATCCTCACAATCATGTGGCTACGAGCAAACGTTTGCTCTGCACTGCTCCATCCTGCCTCCGCGGGTCACATGGGAGGATCTTTAAATGTTAAATAAAGGTTTTGCAAACATTGAGGGTCACATGGCAACAAAGTATTTGTTGGGAGTTAATAGAGGGCGATTGAGGCATTGTTCAGAGTTTGTATAAAGAGGGGAGAGGTAATCCAGAAATAGAACAGAGGTCACAGTATATGGCCAATACTTTTGATACATCAGGTTCTGTGATTATATATGCACAGATATAAAGCTTATTTATATAAACAGGAATACGGTTAGAAACCGTTAAATCGATATAAATACAGTTAGATGGCAAGACAGACAAGTACACAGCTAGTTAGGAATATATATATATATATAAACACACACACATATATATATATATATACACAGTTAGAAAGATGTATAATTAGTTAAATAGGTGTATAGTTGGACAGTTAGACAGATAAATATGCCTTATGATACTTATATCATAGACCAGTATATAGTTACATAGTAACATAAACAGGTATACAGTTACAAATACAGCTAGAAAGGTAAAATTCAAATAGATAGACAGGTATATAAGTTTAGCAGTATGTAGATAAATAGTTAGATAAACAGGTATATTGTACTGGTATACAGTTAGTAGATAGACGGGTGTAAAAGGTAGATTGTTACACAGTTAGGTAGTTACACAGATAGAGGCAGTTGGGTATACAGTTAGATATTTAGTTAAAAAGACAGCTAGATAGTAAGACAAATAGTAAGATTTCAGTAAATGAGCATGCGAGTGAGTGCAATACTCCGCTGTGACATAATCAAACTCATGTGCATCTAAAAACTGCCCTGGGTTTTGTGTGTGTGTAAAGCACAGAGCATACTCACAAGCACGCAGATGCATGTAAGCATACATGAGCATAAGTGAGTGAGAAACTATTTAAACCGACTTGCCGCAGCACATAAAACACACTTATGCCAAAGACTATAGAATACGAAAGATGTGTCACTTGTATAGTTTTGCATTGGGAAAAATGCAATGCTTAATATGGCCTCTCTATCAAAGCAAGCACTGTCTTCTTAAAAAAAGAGCCAATCACTAATAGGTAGTCATCACGTCAATGCAGTTGCCGTTAGAAGCTCCAGTTGCTATTGAAACAGCATTCTGAGACGCACTCTTAGGACTGTGCATGCGCACTGGCTGGTCTAGTCTAAAAAAAAAAATGCTATTTGAGCAAAATAAACACTTTTTATGAGACGGCTGTTGTCAGATTTCATTTGGTTATTTCAAATATGAAATTGAATTGTAAGGTTTTAACCAGTTTTGGAGAACTTGATGTTTCCCCATTCAAAGAGATAGGAGCTGCACTTGCATGCCCAAGAGGCGTTTCAAAGATGTCTGCTGAGTGAAATGACTTGCTTTAAAGGGATTTTGCTTATGCAAGACTGATCCCCACAGCGGAAGATCAAAAACATAAGAAACAAGACATTATCACAGATAAAAGACTGAATAACCGAAAATGGTAAATTGAACTTAAACAGCCATCCATTTAAATGAAAATAATGTTTTATGTATTGTACAACTTAGCATGATAAAACACTGTCTAAGCTAGAGTAAATTAAATAAGTGCAAAATACTATGAGAAACCAGTGGCTCTCTAGAAATACGGCCCTGTGAGTTCATAAACAGTCCTGTGTGCTGCGATCACTCACCTCACTCTTATTACCTAACTAGACAGTGCAAATTTGATTTGAACCCCACACAGGCCTGATGCACATGCATGTACACTCAAACTCATGCATAATTACCATCTGCAGTTTGCTGAACCCTACGTGACCCTGACTTTCAGTGACATCACAAATATACTGTAAAAATCCACATTCACAGGCAAAAAATATAACTTGCCCTGACATACATACACACACACGCCTTTGTTTAGAGATCTTAGGGGATAGACGTCAGTGACAGCTTTGGAAGTTTCAGGTTTCACTGAGAGGAGCCAGTCCGTGTGTGAGATACAAAGAGAGAGAGATATGTTTGTGCAACCCAGCGTGTTTCACAGTTTATCAGCAAGTGGAAACAAACCCTGAATGAATAAAGGATAAAAACAGAGATGACCGGGATACATATGACACAATATGACATATGCATATCGAAAAGTAGAGTGCAACCATTCTTGGAGAGGTGACTCTATAGAGAGAGAAAGCTTTTATTAAAAATGATCAAAAAAGCTGATTTAAAAAAAAAATAAAATACATTTGAATTTCAATTCAAATAAATAAATGCATACAAATTAATTCTAGATTTCTGATCTCAGACTTTGAACCTCACTGTACATTAATAATACTATATATATATATATATATATATATATATATATATATATATATATATATATATAATATAGAATAACACTATATTGCATAACTTGTATAACTAAATTAACTATTACCGAGTTTCATTCCTCATCTGCATTTTCCACACAGTCATGTTTCCACCAACTTGGAAGCAGAAGGTCAGAACACATTGTCGGTGTAACAAAAATAAAATAATGTGTATTGTATGTGTATTTAATTTATATATATTAATTAAATACACACAAGTTTAAATTTGAATTAGCATTAAAAGATTAAAACACAGAACATTAGGCTGTAGTCTGGCACTAGGACTGAAACATATTTATTATCCCATGGTCTTCAGTGTCCATCTCACTCCACAAGCAATATAGAGATCCAGCAATCATCATGAGTCGGTACATTGTTTCTCCTGAAATGTTATTTTCCAATTAACTGACATCAAAAGACCAGACATAGATACCATTTGAGATAAATTAAGAATGAAGAGGGACAAGGGTAGTTTTAGGAGAGGATTATTTTCTCATGCTGTTGTTTTCAGCAATGTTGGCACATGTCATCTCTCAGGGGTTTGTGTTGCAGTCAGCTGACTGGGCAGTGTGTGAGAGTGAGAGTGTGTGTGTGTGTGTCCTAAGGCTCTGGCACACAATCCGAAGCAAACTGGTGTTGAGTGTACACTAGGGTGGAGACAGGATCCACACGCACAGACATATTCAACTCTGCTGCAACAGTGTTTCATTTCACAGCACAAACCTTTAACGGGTCACCTGGGAGGGGATTTTTGGCAAGGGTTCTGCTAAATGGGGCATCTGAATTTGTTTGACTGTGTGAACTAAGAATACAAAGTGGCTCTCCCACAGAGCATGTCTCAGGAGACAGGTAAACCAAATATGTGGATCGTCAGTGTGATAGGTCTAAAAAAAGTTTAAATGTGCATCATCCTACTTAACTGCATGAAACGAGACCGGGAACCCAATGCCCTCCTCACCGTTTTAACAGGAGTATAAAGGTATAACAATGAAACCTTGCTAACTCAGCAATAAGATAAGTGGGTATGTAACACATCTGATCCAAAACTACCCTAAAACAGTATTTTAGCAAATGCCTAGCATACAAGGCATTCCGAAAGAATGTTAATTACTACCAATACATTTTAACATTTCAAACTGAACAAATAAGTTAATGTTTTCTGAATAGATGGATGAACAGATCTTAGAAGTTTAAAGCTAGAAAGTTAAACGTTTATTTTTAGTTCATGACAGCTAATGCTTTAACTAATATTAATGAATTGAAATAAATAAATATATATATATATATATATATATATATATATATATATATATATATATATATATATATATATCAAATACAAAATAATTCTATTGCTGTGTTCATATAAACAGGAGCATCTCATGAGCATCTGCTTATAAAAGGGTGTCAAATTAAATCAAATTAAATTCCTCATGACCTGACAATGCCACGTTCACAAGCAGTCAATTTAATTGACTTCTGTTCCAATTATTTTGTGCTGACTCACTGGGATTTGGGGCATCACACCCAGTAAACCTCCTTCATGACATTAAAAATGCTACATAAATAGGTGAATTAAACTGTGTGACCTTTGCTACTTAGAGTCTTACCTTAAACACATAAGCGTGACTAGCCATGCCTCAAATGCTGTGTGTGTCAGGTAAACAAGTATTTGAAACATATAGGTGTTGTTTCAATTGAGCAAATGCTTTAGCCGTGCTCCTATAGAAACTGTAACACACACCCATGTATTCATATGTGAAAAGTCACATGGTAAATTCTATGCAACATACTCCTTAGAAATCCCTCTCATCTAAGGTGGGTTTTGGATGGATGTGAAATAGGACAGCGCAAACAAGCTGAACAAGACAAATGTTTTGTGCAAATGTGCAAGGAAACCAGACGCCTAACATACATCCAAAACAATCGGCCATTGTATAAGTACAGTGAATGTTAACTAATTCGCTAGAGATAAATTAAGCATTGTACAGTACAGTTTCGTACACTCTCTTACACACACAACAAGAGAGCCATTCAAAGAGAACAAGAAAGATGATACAGAGGAATTTGATTTCTCCAATCAGGCAAAGCATTCATGGAAAGTCTCATCAGCTGACTGCAACATCCCGAGGACAAGACAGACTAACAAAAAAAAGTGCGGTCCCATGCTGCTCGGAGCACTCGAGTTCAGTTATAAGTTAACAAATTTCAGCCTTTGTCTCCTATATGAGGGCGTCTAAGCTTGGCTGAACTGCAGTTTAAAGAGTAAGTGAGGACAGAGTATACAAAGGTTTCTTTTACAACATTTAGAAGCCA
Source organism: Carassius carassius (assembly GCF_963082965.1). Taxonomy (NCBI): domain Eukaryota; kingdom Metazoa; phylum Chordata; class Actinopteri; order Cypriniformes; family Cyprinidae; genus Carassius; species Carassius carassius. Next base: position 9,054,170 of record NC_081779.1, on the reverse strand, counting down.
GAAGACAAACAATACAGTTCAATGGAAAATCTGATTTTAATATCTAATTTATGGTATTTTTTATTTCAGAATGAATCGGTTTGGTCTGAGAGAGTCAAAATAGCGATGAAAAATCTCAAAAGATTGTACGTTTTCTAGGGTAACTCTATAGAGTATATTGCAATATTGTAATATGATGTGGCAGATGTGACTTTGAAGCTTTTACCAGTGTGAGAAACAGAAGAAAAGCAAAGGGCATTTTTTGTCCATCTCAACACCTTGAAGGGTTTGAACCTACAACTTCTAGACAACCAGCCTAAATTTTTCACAACTAAGCTAAAGAAATACCAGAGGTATTATAGTTGCTAAAACTAAAACAAAAAACTTTTTTTGTTAAGTGAAACAAAATACATGTTAACTGAAATAAAATCATATGATACCATCATTCTCAAATAAAACCACAAGCCAGCAGCCTGAAGATTCTGTTCTCTATCGGCATGCAAATGTATACCAAAATGTTAAGAAGACCTGATATATGGCATGAAATGCACCCATATTGTTTTGATTTGTTGCTACCTGTACGTTCAAAAAATCCAGACTAACTGGAAACAAAGATGACTAGCTCAAAAAAAAAACACACATTAGGTGTCACTGTCACTCGCACAGATGTGACTGTGTCGGTTTTGTGTGTGTTGCTAGCACTCAATCACTTGTCAATTTATGGTCTGACTTTTACGAGAGTCTTCAGGGCCTGGTGTCGTTTCGCACTGTACACAAACTCACAGACACGCACGCACCCCCTGCGGCTCCACGCTCTGGCTCGCTGCCATTAATCACTTGAATCCAGCAGAGGTCATGGCAGGTTCAGCGCTTGAAACTCAAGTTACTACATCAAAGATGGATCACTCATGCACAGAACACTGTATTAGTATTTGTATGCAGAAGGGGAAAGCTGACACACATAAATAAAGAAAAGAGTAAATAAGAAAATCTAGCGAATCCTAATTAATCCCACTGCGGCAGACCTGTGCGCTCTTGCCGTTTTAAACAAACACACATAACACCACTCGGAGATGTTACACACAAGCTTGCAGTTGAAGTCAAAACTGACCCCATTTAATTTCTTTAAGGCATGTTTTGGATCTTATTGTGGACAATTCATCAATGCACATCATTCTGAAAAACATTTACATTTATGTCTTCTGGGCATTTAAACTACGTACTTTTTCTAGGGCATTTAAACTACGCACTTTTTATCTGTCCATGCATTCATGGGAATCAAACATACATAATTATTAGTGCTATGCTCTACTAGTTTATCTACAAAAAATACTTAATAAATATTTAATTATTTAAATGTTTAAATTATAAGATTATATCAAAATCATCTAATCTTTCATTTTTTTATTATTTAGTTACATTTAAGTTTTAGAAGTTCACACAGGTTATATAATTTGAAATCTAACTTCAAACAGTCTCTTACTAAACCGATTTCTTGAAAAGTTGTGTTAGCTTTCTTGAAAATTCAAATCTTTAATATGTTGGTTTTGCAATTTTGCTATTTATCGCACACAAGCATGGCCAAGTACTTATTGGGGTGACAGTAGAGTTGTAAATTCATACATCACACAAATGCATTCACCTGTCAAAAAAGGTACGGATTGAATCTGCTTTGTATTTGAGCAAGAGAGCGTATGATTTCAGTTGCATATGCAGGCAGAGTGTAATCCTGTCTAGTCTGAGGCCAGTGGCAGTATAAATACAAAGACGCTCAGATAAACACACATACAGAAAGACCTCTGTGGAGCATTGCACGAGAAATTACAAAAGATTCCATCTTTGTGACGCTTACTGACAGAAATCTCAAGCACCTGATTATAATCACGCTAACGCACTGTCAGTATCACAAACACAGCAGCAGCATTTATTCCATTCCCACGCTCAGCATGAGACCACATTAAGCAATGCGTGTTGTGCCCATGTCATGCACGCCAAAGCCTGGCCAAATCTGTCTGATGCCCGCCGGTCACAAAGGGTCAGACAATCCTCAGAGATCATTAAGAAACCACATGTGTGCATAACCCATCTACAGCATTTTTCAGTAGTAATATCATCTACACAATTATGCCCAAAAAGTATTGCCAACCATAATTAGACATAGCTTACTGGTGTGACCTCCAAACTCTCTGAAAAAATACCATAACCAGCATCAACTTAGTCAGAACTTTTGGGAACAAACAAAGTATATGAACAAAGGTCAGAAATATTAAGGCTGGGTGGTGTAACAGTATGTACAGTGTGATTTTGCTATACACAGTGAAAAAGACAGCTGTACATTATTCAGGTGTAACTGAAACTTTAATATTAGACTTCATTTGACTTGGAAAATGGTTTACAATCAGGGTCTGGAGTCTGTTTATAATATCAGTTTTACTGTTTTTACTCTCTCAAGTGTTACATAATTATGAATGTTTGTTCACGGATGCCAGATGTATTCGTTTGTTATGAATGGTCTTATCTTTTGGTCCATGAAGTACCAAATAAAAAAATGATAAATCACATACATTTCGCTGGATTATCTTCAAACTGTCAGCACCATATGATTATTTCAAATATAAGCCATTTCTAACTTAATTTCCAGGAATAATAACTATAATGTAATATACTATAAATGTATTATTGGTACAAATTTATGAATCATTCTGAGGAGGAGTTAAAAGCTATTCTAACGACATCTTCCTCTAATTTTTATTATTTATATCCATATACACTACCATTCAAAGGTCTGAGGTCAGCGAGTCAGTGAATCAGCATACGAGTGTGATTTCTGAAGGATCATGTGATACTGAAGACTGGAGTAATGGCTGCTGAAAATTCAGCTTTGCCATCACAGCAGAAACAAAATGCATTTTTAAATATCAAATACACGGTTAATTATAATTGTTATAATATTTCACAATGTTACTGTGTTCATTTACAATCAAATGAATGCAGTCTTGGTGAGTTTAAGAGACTTATTATAAAATTAAATACAAATCTTACCAGCCCCAAACTTTTGAATAGTTTATATTATTTCCATTTAACCAATTTCTGCTTTTCTGATTCTTAGGATGCATAAATAAATAAATGAATACAAGAACACATTGTTCACTTAACTTTAATCACTTAACTTTGGGACCAAAATCAACATGAACGTTCAGGATGTCCTATACATCTTGACAACGGAACTCTTACCTCAGCAGACTGCCTTGGGTTCAACCTCAAAGCTAAAGCAGCATCCTGTTTTCAGATTTCTTTCGGTTGTTCTCACTCACTCAAGGGCAAAAGCACAAAAAGAGAAGAAGACCATGTTTTCAAACAATTCCAAGTCATTCCAAACAATCTTGTGGCCCTAGTCTAGACAAAGAATCTCTTCCAGCTGTATGTTCAAAAGAACTAAACCTTTCCAAGCTTACTGTAGTCTGTATACCTGAAATGACTCAACAATGACCACTCACACTACAGCGTAAAGTACATAGTGTGTTCTCAGCACTGCCACAATAACCACTATAGAAGATACTTGCATAAATGTTCTTTATGATGGACCAACACTGTTAAAAACGCACAGAGAATTAACAGGATGGCATGTTTGCATAGCACAAAGAAACTGATGGGGATGTTGTTGAACTAAATCTCCAAATTAAGTAGACCAAAATTCATAGCACACAGAAATACTGGGTGATAATATACTGCATTTTTAAATTGCTCTAATTTTTATCAATACACATCAAACCGAAGAAAATATTCACAAATGACAACAATTCCGCTTCGTCTGCCAATTTGGATGAAGATTTCCACTTGAGCTTGTTGCAGTGCATTCTGGAATAAACTTGGGAGGAAAAGACAGAACGTCAAGGAAGAATGACAAAATGAATGAAAGAAAAAAATTATTGATTGAAAGGAAGACCAAAAGAGTGACAGTACAAAATAAAGAATCAATAAAGACAAAAAACAGACACGCAAAACAAAAGAAAAAGAATGATCAAGCTAACAAACGATATAATGAAAAAGAACGAAAAAGGTACAAACAAACAAAACGTGAACAAAAGAATGAACAAAATGAAAGAACAAAGCAATCAAAATTTACAAAAAAGTGAGCAAATGAAACAATGAAATAGAACAAAAGAACCTACAAAAACAACAAAAGAGAACAAAAGAATGAACAACCAAATTAATTGAAAAGGAATAAAAGAAAAAAGAAACAAAAAAGGAACAAACAACAAAAGAAAGAAAGAAAAAAAGAGAGAAAGAAAGAAAGAAAAAAGAGAAAGAGAGAAAGAGAGAAAGAAAGAAAGAAAGAAAAAGAAAGAAAGAAAAACTTCGGGCCCTATGATTTCCACAGTGGACAGAATTGCGGAATCAGGTCATAAAAATGGAATTTACTGTAGGCTTATAACATGGAATGTCATGGAATTTGCCAAATTTTGGATGAATAAATCAAAAGTAGGTCAGAACTAGAAAACGCAATATGGAATTATGTCTTTGAATATTAAACTGCAAAAATACTTTTTAAATGGATAAAAATTGTGGTATTGTAGTAGTCTATAGCAGCTGATGGGGCCGTAGGTGATTGATCAGACAGAATAGAGAGAAATAGAAATTGGACAAAGGAGTGTTGGATAGACTGTGCCAAGGGTGTTGACAACAACAAAATGATCATATTCACATGAAAAGACAAAAATAGAGCCAAGCAGCACATAAAGGACATCACAAGACGTCACCCCATCCGAGGTGAGGTCACTCCCAGTGAAGAACTGGAAACACAGGACCATCCCACAATGACACAGCTCCAGGAATGCTTCAGGGAGAGGACGCACAAAACATGATCTCTGTAATGTACTTGTGCATGCCAACAAGTATAACTAAAGTTATTTTTTTTCCTTTGGAAAGGGAGCTTAGGGCAAGGCATTGTGGGAAAGGACAGAGAGGATAGGAAAGAGGAAGGAAGGGCTTTGACTGCTGGCACAGACCTGGACAAATATAAACATCCACACACTCATAAGTGGAAACGCAAGCAGTGTGTGAAAGGAAAGCAACTCTCATTTCCAAGAAAAGAGTCTCCGCTCAGAGGATGCGAAGGAAAGATATAAAGGGGGTCGAGGGCCAAAAAAAAAAAAAGAGTGACACTTTTCCGTTCGGGATTTCACACTCCTGACAATGCTTGACAAATGCACATATCATCTCATAGCGGAATCTTTATACACAAATACTGCACATTTGAAAAGTACAGGCTTTACAAACAATCCCTCTGGCTGACCCTGTGAAGTCCAAAGAGTGTGCGTGGGATGTACAGGAGATTAAAGAGGAAGCGCTATGTACGACTGCATCCTGATAAGAGTCATAGGTTCTATACTAAAAACCTATGGAGCTGCTCCACTGTCTACACTGGCTGTTACCTTCTAAGGCAGCCTCCAAGTTGAAATTTAACCTCATTAGTAACTGATCTGAAATAATCCTTACGGGAAGAATTGTGCTTCTCAATTAGCCCAAGGCCTGAAACATACTCTGTGCAACAATGTGAAAACAAACAGTTCTAGCTTCACAAGATGGATTTTTGATCATCCTAGCTCAATTTAACCCCTGGTTGCATTTCAGAACAAGGACGTATCCATGTTATTAGAGGGGTTAAATACGCACATTCACTGTTCATCAAGTTCACTGTTCATGAATACCCAATATGTCTAAACCATAGGGATGCACAATATATATCAGCCACCATATCAGTATCGGGTGATAAATGCTACATTTTTCTATTATCGGTATCAGCTCGATAAGAAAATTTGGCCGATATCTTAAAGGCCATAAATAATGCATTATTTCCTTCAGAAACAGTTGACTTGAGATGACTTGTTTGCAATATTTATGCATTATTTTATTTGCGTGTAAGATTTGTATGATGAAATTTGGTAATGAGAGAGTAAAACTATTTTTAAAATGTACACTAGGCTGCTTATGTTGAAGTGTATGGGATGTGGCTTTTATTGATGAGACCTTTTTTTGTAATCAGGCTAAAAATTTGGATATAGATTTATTGGCCAAAATATCGGCTTTCTATATATATATATATCTCGGTTATCGTATCAGACAAAATTTTCATATCGGTGCATCCCTACTAAACCAGCTAGTTTCTTTTCAGACTTTCACATCTGAGAACCCCAGAAATGTGAAAAGCATCCATTTGCACTCTTCTTCAGTAAAGCAGAGTACGTAAAGCACGCCTTCTTGGCCACCTCAAACATTTTGACAAGTGATGAGCACCTTTTGACTACTAAGGCAGGGGATTAAATATTTCTGGCTTAAGCCTTTATGTAGTTATGCTAATATCAGGCTCTAAGTTAGTTACACACAGTAGGAGACAAATATTAAATTACTTTTTTTTTTATGTCAGTACTGTAGAAAAAGTGCCTACAGGTTTCTTTCATCTTCGTGACTTGCAAATATAAAGACATTATATAGACCCATAACTTTGCTACCAATTGTAAGAGTACAGTTTTAGTTCATCGGCTTTATGCCTAAAATACTACCTACAAATGCAGCTGACTAGATTTTAAAACAACCAACGTACCATTGGCATCCATAATGCATAGTATTGCAAGGCTAGTTTTTATTTGCAGAGACAGACAAACGGCATAGAAATGTCATTAAATGCCAAAGAATCTTTTTATTTTAGAAACTAATTATTTTAGTTTATCTTAACCTCAATCAGGTTTCTCAAACAAACATATGTGAGAAAATACAAGGATGCCAGAAATACTGAAACAGAGAACTCTCATACCTGCAATATATCACTCATGTAGCATCTCATGTGTGTCTGGTGGATAATAGCTATAGGGCTCAGAGGACAGTGTCTGTTTTCAAGCCTTACATGTGACTCTGATGGCTGTGGCAGAGATCCAGGGCTCAGCACAGGAGATCCCGAGGGGCTGCAGAGCTCAGGGAAAGGGTTCGGAATAGCTGGCAAAGACGCTGGACGAACTTGAAACTCTTCTTCTTGAAGTCGTCTACAAGGGGTGACAGAGAAACAAGAAAAAAAAGACTGTACTTTGTACTGAATGCATGTTTAAATTTTTTTAAAAACACATACCGTTCCTAACACTAAAACATCTAGCTTCTTGATTACTAGTAAACATCTTCTCATTTCATTAAGATCTCACCGGTTCATTAACCATGCAGTATTCACGATATCATCCATGTTTTAATCAACATGAAACGGAGCAGGGAATTAAAGCCTTAAAGTTCATGTAAACTCCAGTGCTGTAAAGTGATAGGCTAATGAAAAATAAATCAGAAGAATCCGCATTAAATTCTCACTGCTGCATTACAGATTCTACTACAGAATATATGAATGAAACTGAGAGATCTGAAACCAACTCAGCCAACTGAGAAACGGTTCATGAACTCTTGTAGCGTTCGGCAGAGTTCAGCAGACAGACACATAGACTGCAGATGCTAAACTCGTCTTCGGGTCTTTGATCAACATCAATAAGACCAGGAATAATACATGACTGCCTCAGCGCAGTTGGAGCGACCATAATAACTGAGGGAATAACTGAGGGAATTTTTAAAATCTGAACCGTAGCAGGGGGTGTGCTGTTCAGGGTTCATGGCCGAGTCAGAACGAAAGAAGACTGTGTGTCTGTGTGAGCATGTAGAGACGGGAACCTCTGAGTGAACCCATCTCGGTGTGTGTATGCGTGTGAAACTACACCCTGCTGTCATGGAGATCAGAGAGGAGCGGATGAAAGACAGCGAATGATACAGAAGCCCGGCAGAAAGGTGAGGTGTAAAAGAGCTGATTAGAACAAGCTATCTGAGAGGATTCTGGGGAGAGAAAGATTCTGACTATCAACAGAAAGATGACTTTAAAATGTAGCACACGTACATAACATATAAATCAATAGTGTCTTAGAAGAGAGTATGAATTCTGTTTCTTAATTACAAAAAAATATTTTTAAAAAAAATATATATATATAAATTAATTAAAATAATATATATTAATGTTATTTGTAATACTTAACTGTATTTTAATCATTTAAATTACCATTTTATAAAAAAAATTAAATAAAGGATTTTAATTAAAAAAACCTTTTGCCGTAACATAGCACATTTAAGATTAGAACTTTTGTATTATTAAACTGCGCTAAATTAAATTCACATCACTAGTTATAATCAGTGAACGGTGGTGGATTTTCATATTCCTCTTGATAATCACAGCACGTGATACAAGCAGGGTTCTGACACATTTTGACCAAATCATTTTAAATTAATATAATGTCATATAAATTGATGAAATTATGAAATATTAGAGAATATCTCAGGACAACTACACTTCAGTATTTTACATTGATTAAAAGTAACAGTAAAGACATTTACATGTGCAAATAAAAAAATCGATTTCAATTCAATGCTGTTCTTTTGAACTTTATGTAATAAAAAGCCTTGAAATATGAAGCTTAAAAGCCTAAAAATTCAGCTTTGCATCACAGAAATAAATGATAATTTAAAGTATAATAAATTTAAAAACAATTATTTTAAATTGTAATAATATATCACAATATTACATTTTTTTCTGTATTTTTGATCAAATAAATGCAGGCTTAATGAGCAGAAGAAACTTCTTTCAAAAACATTAAAAATAGTAATGTTTCCAAACTTTTGGTCTGTACTATATAAATATATATATATATATATATATACACACACACACACACACTGTATTACTATAGTGTAGAAAAAAAGTAATTCACTTCGTAAATTTGCATGATTTTCCAGGCCTGGAAATCAAAATTTCACTGATGTACTCAGGTCTCTGTTATAAGTTAAGACACACACACTTACACTTTTCTATATGTGCATATACATTACCTGACAGCCTGTATGTGCATTGGCTGTGATCGTCGGAGCTTTTGGGTAGGACAGTGGGGGGCAGTCACTTTATTGCTAGGGGCCCGTGGCAGTGGGGCCACTCTGTTGCCATGGAGCCCACTGCCATCAGTGCGGTGCAAGAGAGGGGCGGAGTCTGAATGCTGGGTCCCACAGGTTGCATAGATACTCTCATAGGACGAAAGAGAGGCCATGTCATTCACCAGGGCTTCCAAATCTACATCATCCTCTGCAGCAAAACAAAACATGCACGGAAAGAGAAAGAGATTGAGTCCTAGATCACTCACAGGCCACAAAAGTGTATCAGCAGCAGCCACAATACTGACAGAAATACACTCAATCGACATCAATAGGATATTAGAATTCATTTTTATGCATAGTAATTAAAATACTATATTTGCAATATTTGTACTTCTGAACATTTGTCAAGCTGAAGAAGAATTTTAATAATGTAAAAAAAAACATTTAAAAGATTTTAGGAAAATAATATTAATAATTTTATTCAGCAAGGACACATTAAATTGATCAAAAGTAACTAAAGACACTGAACTGAATTTAAAAAAAAAAAATCTATATATATATATATATTTTTTTTTTTTTTTTCATGTATGTATACGTATACACACACAGACACACACACATACATTATATGTATATATAGCATATACATATAGCATAATATATATTAATTCTATTAATTTTATTAATTAGTGTTGAATAGTATTAAATAATTTTCCTGTGGCTCAGTGGTAGAGAATTGTGTTAACAGCGCAGGGTTGTGGGTTCGGTTTCCAGGGAACACGTTAGCTAAAAAATATTAGCCTGAATGCACTGTAGATTGCTTTGGATAAAAGTGTCTGCTAAATGCATCAATTTATTTTAATTTAATTTATTTATTAATTAATTCATATTAATTCAAAATTAAAAGTCACGCTGTACCATGGCTCCACCACATCAATATTTTATAAGGGTTTTTATTTATTTACTTTGATTATACAATTTCACTAAACCATTAAACCAATCATGGTAATTCTGAAGAAGCAAGGCATTCTCATACTGACACCGTGTTTGACTGTTGGTAAGATGCTCTTAGATTGTGGAATGCTGTTTCAGACATAATGGGATGCATGTCATCCAAAGCGTTCCATTTTTGACTCACAGAACATTCTTCCTAAAGTCTTGGGGATCAGCCAGGTGCTCTTTGGCAGATGAGCATTTATGTTCTTGGTTAGCAGTGGTTTCCACATTGCTCCTCTCCCCAGCCCACATTTCTTTGGAAGAGTTTTTTAAGGATCCACTTTGGCTTCCTGGATGATTTTAAGCTGAGCCTTTGGACACACTTTGACAGATCGGCCACAGAACATTTACCACTGTGTCCACTTGTTCTCCATATGTATTATGGTTCAGTGGTGCCCCAGAATCTCAGGAATTGATATCACAAAAACTTTAGTGTCTAGTTTGCCCTTATGTTTTATTTAGTTTCCTTTGAGTATGGTTTGCTTAATCAAATACATTTGCGTCTTGAGATGGTGTGACATAGCGGTTAAGGATCTGAGAACGTAATCAAGATTTAATGGTCTTATTTCAACAGTATTAGCATAAACTATGAAAACATTGCACTAAATGTACAATGCCACTAACAATAAATTGCCACAAGATGGCAGTATCAAATTAAATGAATAAACACCAAAGCGGTCAGCGCTTTGGTCACATTCCCCAGCCTTCCCTGATTTGATCAATCCCCTCAAATCTGACTCGGAGCAACTTATCATGAGTCAATGACCACAAAACGTTACTCACTGACATCTCCAAAACCAAATATTTCAGCAATCTTCCTCACACAGCAAACACATCATCATAATACATTCTGGTCTGTGGGAGAAACAGCAGGTGGTTTGTGGAATTGTTCAGTAATAATAGTACATGCCTGTTAAATAAAGCAAGAAGGACAGGTTCAATGGTTGGCATGCGCATTTTCACTAACTTGTGATGACTGGATTCCTTTAACCAAGTGATTCTCAACTGGTTTTGGTAACGGACCTCGAGTGGTAACCTTCACAGTACCAAAACTGCATTTTATCAATAGCACTTAGCGTTGTTTTTCCACTTCTGTCTACAACCTTATCAAGACAGCCCTGAGACACATTTTTGGGTCATGACCCATTAGTTGAGAAGCACTTTGTGCAATCAAGACCCATAAAAACAAATAAGCTTTTAAGGAGTGATTTCCTCAAACAACTGGTACGTTTAAAATGTTAGCAAATCATGCTAAATGTAATGCTAATGCAGTGTGGGCCACCAAAGTGCTTTTCCTTCATAAGCATGAACAGTTCCCATTGCTGAAACATGCCGTCCTGCATCCATCCGGGCATGTGAGGGAAAGGGAAGGCAATGAGATGGCCATGCTTTCAGACAAATACTCAGAAAGGTTCATAAACTAGCTAATAAAGGAAATTTAGCTAAGCTAGCTCACTGAGAAACAGGAGCACTACTGATATACTGGCTTAATGCTGTTCACACCAAGAACAATAACTACATAACTATAAGTTTTTAATAATTAATCTAATTCTAAGATAACGGAGAAGTCCAAACTACAACTTTAATGAAATGTCATGGGAACCGCTTTCGAATCATGATGACAAAACCATTGACAGCCAACAAGAATTCATGCTAATTCAGTGCTTGAGCATTTAATGTCTCAACAAATAAACAATAATATCAAGTGTTGGTGTGGATGCTAATATAGTTATTGTTATCCTCCTCAGAATCAGATTTTTTTTGTGTGTGAAATTTGTTGATTTGTTGAAATTAGTTTTTTTTTTTAAATACATTTTGTTCATAATTTATTCTATGTCCTTTGCAGAGTACACCAGGTTATTTTGACACGTTAAAAACTGACACAAAAAGGCATGTATAGGCAAAAACTGTTTTATTTTTTCATTTCATTTCATTCATTAATTTTTTTCCATTCAGTTTTCAGGTTTCAGGCTATTTTTAGCCAAACTTTGTACAAAGATGATTCTCAACTATGTTAGGAAAGATATAACAGAGTGATATACTAATGTACTTTATGGAATGTGAGTAAAATGTCCATAAATTGGCATTGGACCATTATGTTTTTGCTTTACATTTCAAAATTATACAGTCTAGATTAAATAAATTTAAATAAATAAATGTATGCATTTAGCAGATGATTTTATCCAAAGCGACTTACAGTGCATTCAGGCTATCAATTTTTACCTATCACGTGTTCCCGGGGAATGGAACCCCCAACCTTGTGCTTGATATGGCAACGCTCTACCACTTGAGCTACAGGAACACTACTCATGCTGCATATATGCTGCATCTTTATTTGGATCATGATTCAAATCCAGAGGTTTCTCTCATTTTAAATGGAAAGAGCACAGACAAAGCCTCAGTTTGTTCATATTAAGATTTATTTTATTTGTGTAACTTGTTTGATTTGGGGTTTGTTTTCAATTTAGTTTTGTTATATGTCAATTTCACAAAGAAACGTGCAGCAATAGCCTAATAAAATGACACCTTTCCATTTACTGTATAATGTCTTCAATATTTTGTTAAAAAAAAAAAAGAAAACATTGAATTGTGAAATCAAAAGGAGGATTTATAGTTATCATTCTTTGTGTAAAGGTCCTTTAATTTTTAACTGAACTTTGATTAAGTGCGAACAAATATTAGCTTAACTAGCTAATATACAGATTCATCTCAATGAAACAGAAGTGGCGACAGATCTTTTATTCTGTACTTTTACATAAATCAGGTGTTAAACGATTACTGAAAAACAACAAATGTAAAGCAGGAACTTGGCTTTATTCTTTGGCTTTTGAGATGTGGCCGCTGCACTCAAAAATGGAGGAAGGTAAGTGCGTTTCATGCCAACTTAAACTTAACTATATAGCTAATGTTAACTTAGCTAGCTTCCTAACAACACCTTAGCTACCTTAGCAACTGACAAGTGACCAATCAGAGAGGCTGATTCGAAAACAGGTCTAAAATCAAAAGCTCTGCTTCTGACTTCCTCTACATCAGCAGCATCAGAATGGTGCATTCCATACATACCCCAGACCCACACACTTCCGCGTGTGTCCGAGTGTAAGTGTTTGTGTATGTAAGAAGAGAGCACGTGTAAAAGAAGTCTCCTCAAACGCAAACATCCACATAAAAATAGGATGAATAGGATTGTAAAACATTGAGGTACTACAAGTACAAGATCTTCAAGAGGTACAACGAGTCCAAGTGAGTGTCAAAGAGCATCTTCCCATTGCCGCTCTCAGCGCTAAGTGGTCCAAAAATGCTTTAAGAGCTTTTAAAAGTTTTCCCCGTCTTTCCAAACACTCCCTTCCTCTTTTCTCCATTTCACATTCCTTAACTTACAGTCACATTACTAACAAGAACAAATATTACCATAATATAACATGGTATCACCATGTAAGGTTACTTTAACTTCAAAAACAAATGGTTTTACCATGTTACATTAAAAAAACCATGCTATTACCATAGTAAAAAAAAACAATATAATTACAATGGTATGACCATGGACTATAGACTTTTTTTTGTATATGATACCAAGGTAAATCCATTTTAAAAACCATGCCATTACTTTGCTACATGTAAAAGAACATACCACTACCATGGTCATATAAAAATCCATAGTATTTTAGTTAATGGTGGTGTTCCTGTATGTTACATGAACAATGTTAATCCTGTTGACTTTGGTCAGGTTCTAAAACGCCCGGCTCACCATGGTAACAAGTATCATGGTAACAGTGTTTTTGGACATTCACTATGATAATTCTACAGGGGTTTTAATACCATAATAAGCCTGCTACAAATCACATAATTAATACAGTATGTACTCACAAATTATGAATCCTTGATGAATCACATTCAAATTAATCTCGACTGCACACTAGATTGTTTGCAGGGGGGGTTTTACAAAGAGTGGTCTATTTTAGTGGCCAAGTCTGACAAGCGTTCCAGAATGATTTACAACCGTATGTTCACTTCAGTTTATCAGTTATTGTATGAGGGACACAATACTTTAGTATTGACTTCAGACCTTGTCAAACAATTAGCAATGACATACAATGGAGTTAGTTACAGAACTAATAATAACATTCATCAGCAATCTATAAGGAAGATCCTAGCTATTTTTTTTAAAAGCAGATACACCAACATCTTCAGAGGCTAATACAGACTGACTGTCTCTTTCCTGTTGTTTTCCTTTCAGCTCCCTTTCCTCACTGTGGAACTGTTTCAGAAGACCGTCCAACCTCATATACCTAGCTCTCTCTCTCTCTTTCTCTCTCTGTACTGAATATAGGTCACCTCATATAACTGCAGCCTCAACTTATAGAGCACAAAAACGGGCATGTAAGTGCAAGCATGCACACACACCCACTCACCCAACTTCTGGCCAGTGGCCACATATGACTAGAACACAACAAGAAAGATTTATAGGCTTTTACACTGTGTGTTTCCTCAAGTGTGTGTCTCTGTATGGGATACAGGACTACTGCCCTCTCGCCCTGCACTGTAGGAAGCAGCCAACAGTCCTCATGAAGAAAATGGCTTAATATATTGAGTATGGCCTTTTTTGAGGGACTCAATTTCTAAAATATAAAAGCAGCTATATTTATGTATAAAGGAAGTATTAATTGAACATGTCATGTTAACACTGTAACATTTGAAAGCCCTAAAAATAATATAATATAAAATGTACATAATATAAATTCTCACCTTCTAGAGGGTCAATGGACCTAGTTCAGATACCTCTGGGTAAGTCTGTAGTATTTATAACTATATTTTTTATAAAAAACAATAGAAGCTCATAGCATGTCCATATATATATATATATATATATATATATATATATATATATATATATATATATATATATATATATATATATATATATATATATATATATATATATATTTATTTTTTCTTTTTACAACCCTGACCAAAGTAACCAGCCCATATGGCTTTCTGAAAAATCTATATGCTTCAAGGTAGTGACACTTTAAAGCAAGGCAGCATCTGGAGAGCAGAGCAGGACACTGACACGCACACACACATTCACACAGTGTACACACTCTCATGCACACAACAAGATCTTCGGCCAAGAGCCTTCCTCACGGCTATAAAACTGTTAGCAATTCGGGGAAGGCCCTGGCTTGCACAGCTCGTGGAGGATATACAACCCTGAGTGCACACAACCACCGCAGCTACAGAAGGGGTCACCAGTAACCTCCGTGACCTTACAGAACCCAGTGACCTCCACAATGCTACTGAGGACAAATGCTGCATGTGCAATCCAATTAGATGTTGCCATTCAAAAAAACAACAACTGAAATAATTGAATGTACAGGAATAAAGCAAGGGAACAACTAGAGGTGTGCACAAATAGTCGGATATTCACTGCATTGATGACTGCAGGTAAGCGCAGCTGTAGCTCGAGTGAGCCAAGAAGGGAGCTTCTGATCTTGCCAAATGATCTTGAGACATATGCTTCCTTAAAGTTTCCTCAAGGTAGAGTGGTTAAAGAAAAGAAAACACAAATCGCTGTAAGAAACTTTGCTTAGCACACTGTTATCTTTGTGTCTCTGAAATGTCTTTGCAGTCACATTCTTATTGTTATCAGTTGAAGAGCCAACTTTCATGTGGATATTATTGTTTTTCTCAACATTAACATGACAAACACGATAAACATAAGCTGACCCAAGTGTACATAATGTACTGCAATTGACACAGTCTGTTTTATTTTTTCCGTTTGCTCTGCTTGTTCTTATATATATATATATATATGTATGTATGTATAAAAGAAAAGAAAAATCTTGAGCTATAACTCTATCATAAGCCTAATCATAAGCTTGTTCAGAAATTATGACAAAAACTTGATTATTAAAAAATAACATCTTTCTTGTTAAATGTTATTTAAATAAATATGAAAATATTAGTTTATTATGAGCCCAAATATTCAAATAAAATATTTTTTAAAAATAACCCACCTGGGTGATTAGGAGAATTCTGAATCGTCGACTGCTGGAAGCTTGAGCTGATTAGATTTGATGGTCTGTGAGAGGGTGTGCAGTCAACATTGTCCTGAACAGAAAAATGGAGAAGGTCAAGCTGGAACATAAAAAATACATACGAAGAGATGCATGCTAGATGATGTCCCTGCCAGTCTGTGCCATGACCAATTGCCCCCAATACTTTATGAGAATTTTAGCATTAGAATTTTTTCGTGTGCTCATGTGTATACTCCTAATTTTTAATGGAACTGTTCAACCCCAAAATGAGGATTTTGTCATCACTTGCTCACCTTAAAATTTTCTTGTATGATTTATTTTCTTCCATTAAGTAAAAGAAGATGATTTATAAAAAATATATATATATATTCTGGTACATTCTTCAATATGATGAAAGTGAATGAAGATTGAAAGAAAACAGGGCTGCTCGATAATGACTAAAATATTAAATCACAATTATTGTGGTCAATATAGGAATCACAAGATTACAATATATTGCATATGGCATATACATTTTAATAAATAACATTAAATATTATATAAAAATAAATAAGATGAACTATGTTGTAGAGCACTTTCTTAACCTAATGATAACTACTAAACATTTAGGGAAGGGTGAAAGTGCAGTGCTGTCAAGGAAATGGTTTCACTGGATTCCGAAGATAACACAAAACAAGACCGAAATGAGATGGGGCACAACAATAATTTTATCATGAATATTTTGATGTCAATCATTGAAAACAATAAACTGCATAGTAAAACTTAATTAATCACGCATCCCTAAAACCAAGGAACAACAACCTTATACAAATTGTCAAAACAGGACAGAAAAATAGCCTATTACTTCTAAATGATGAAGTTTCTTGATAACATTATAAGTAGACCTCAGAAAACAGTACACAATAATAAAAGGCAGTTCATGACCCCTTTAATGTCAATAGTTTCCATATCAGGTATAATTTAGAAATGAGAATACACTCCAATATAGATTTGATCTCTGAAATAATACATCAACTAGGTTATTTATTTATTGGGGAAAGTAAAATAACATGTTAAGTTATGTCCATATCCTAAAACAAATGCCAATGCACAAATATACAGTATAGCATGTGTACCAAATGCAAAAACAGAATCAATGTGAGCAAAAACAATATATAATGTCTTTGACAGTAGCAATTATATGCATATATGTGTGTATGAAAGTCCCATCCATCATTCCCAATGCATCAACATAGAACGATGAACAAAAAAAGGCAAACTATGCACACAGCAACGGCTTTGCTCTCAAACCGCAAACACAATCTCAAACCATATAATTCAAAGCAGCATGCTCAAAGCTGGAAGAAATAGTCCAAGAAAAAAAATTATAAAAATAAAGCCACATTTTCAATTTCCAGTTTTCTAGGAAACCTGAGAACATGGAAGCCGAGTTTCCAGGAACTAGCCTCTGCCAGAGGTCCCCATTCTCTCTTTTCAGTCTGCCTTCTTTCTATTTCTCTTCTGCTCTCTCTTTGCACTGCACCAAGCCAGTCGGCTCTCAAAAAAAAAAAAAAAAAGAGAAAACATCTATAAAAACGAGAAGGGAAATTTACAGCTCTGAGAAAGCTTCTCTCAAACTTTTGTCTGTGTACAGTTAATCTTGCGCAGTGTTAAAAGACCAAAAAAGTCAACAGATGCTGCACACCAACACCAACAGAAAGTATTCAGTTTTTATTTGCTCATGTAAAAAGGGTTTAAATTGGGCCATAATATTTTAAATTCAAACTCTAAGGCTTTTTACATAGTTTTACTCTCTTCAAGAAGGCTCTTAAGTGGAAAGCTCCAGGATCTGTAGCAGGGGATGACAGAGGAATGCGAGAGGGTGTGTGTATGTATGTGTGTGTGTGTGTGTGTTTTTTTCTTGGATGGGCTCCAGGCCTTGTGTCCGTTATGTAAACCTTAACCCCCAGCTGATTCCACGGGGCAACAAAGGCAGTGAATTTCCTAGAAAGGCAGGTCATGTGACCCATGTAGAGCCTTGGCTATTGACTAGGCTAAAGAGTGGTTAGAATGTCAAAGCATTTTGGAGTTGACCTCTGACCTCGAAAGCTATAACTTGGCCATTCGAGGCACTGCTGTGATACACAAACACACTGACAAACATAAACACAACTACTCAACTTTCCCATTTGGCTCTTGGTGACCAGACCCACGGTTATAAACCTGAAACCCAATTTCAAGCCTCCTTTTGACCCATGACCCTAATCTTCATCCTCATTAACTACAAGCAACTTAAGACTTGCAACTCTCCATGTAACTTATACCTAACCATAACTAAAAAGGAGGAGAAATAACGAATCACAGACTGACTGAACTAAATTTCCAGATAAGATACTAAGATACTTCTCAGAAAAAAATAGGATAAGAATAAATAAAGAGAAATACTGAGAAGGAAGGAAGAAATTAAAAAGGGAGTGTAGACCAAAAAAACCCGATATAAACCGATATTAAAATTATGGCCAATAACAATAAGCTGATACATTTTTTTCATATCAAAGCAATAAATGATCAATATAAAAAAATCTAGTATATCTTCTAAATATTTAAATGAACCTAAAAACGAAATTAATTTAGGCATCATTATAAATGTACAGTATGATAATGTACAATATGAAAAATGGATATAAAATTTGAGATTTGCTATAGATCAGGGGTTCTTAACCTTTTTGATGTCGGGGCCCAAATTTTACAGTACAAAGTGGCCCAGGGCCCAATCAAATATTAGCACTGTATTGGTTTATTGATCTCAGCCTTGGTTTGATTTGTATTCAATAACTAAATGAAATCCACTTGCAGTTTAACAGTTTATTATTCATATGTATATAAACCTGCACATAAAACATGATGTCAAACACAAAACAATTCAAGGAACAAATCAATCTGCATCAAGAACAAAGTTAAAAAGGCTCAAGTCTGGCATATTAACACAAAAAATCAGTAAGATTTGACAGATTTTACTTACAAAAAAATAACATTTATATAAAATAAAAACAATAAAATGTTTTGCTAAAATAAATTAAAAATAATATTTTTCAAATTAAATAAGTTGTAAATGAAAATTGAAATAAAGTGCAAATGAAAAAATACAGGCGTACTGACAGACCGTTCCTTGAACACACTGACAGACCTCGGCCGCATGCAGTGTGAACGCTGGAATCCTTTAACATGGGTGCGTAAAACAAAACATGCAACGCATACGCACTTCAGACGGAGTATGTGTGTAATTCAGCGCGTGCAGCACAACAAAAATAGACTCGGTACAGGCGGATCAGAAGCACAGCGGTAGGATTCGCAAGACCACGTGATTTGCCTGTCAAACACTACAGCCTATGGTCCAACATTGTTTTTCTTGATTTCTGTGTGATCTAACATGGTTGGCTAAATGTTAATGTTTTGTCCGGTTTAATTATGTTTATTCCAGTCATGCAACTCCTGCAGTTGAACTCCACACCACTTCCTTTTTTTTTTAATTGTCCTTGTAAAAGAGATCTGTGGTGTCATATAATAATGTGAGGTTTTTCAACTTTAAGGATGAACCTCTTGTCATCTATTTCTGGCCGCATGAATATAGTAATGTGAAATACGATTGGGAGTCTGCACAGGGTGTTTATTTTTAAATGCACATTATTATTTTTTTACCTCTATTTTGTATTTGCTGTGCGGTTTGTACACGGGGTGCGTCAGAAATAGACTAGGCGCCTATCTTTAGCGAAGCGGCGCGGAGAGCTACTTCTGGGACGCTTTTGAAAAGTGTCACAGAGCGTCTGGTGTAAACACAAGCATAGACTAGAATGACCGCGATCAGCTTCGGTAGCCGCGTTGGAGCCGTAACGCGCCACAGACGTGTGCAGTGGAAATCAGAGGTGAAACAGGTGTAACTTTTGCTTCAGGCTACGGTTGACTGAGTGTCTTCTTCTGCTTATTAGCGTTTGTTAAACAACTGAGGCATTACTGCCACTAGTGGTGGGATGGTGTGCTGTAACTGTCTCATGGAAAACAGTGGTCATTCTGGTGTCTTAAATTGATATCTTGTTTGGTCCCGCGGCCCTCGCGGCCCACAGGTGAAAAACGTACAGTTTTTTGCAGCCCTCCAGGTGGCGCTCACGGCCCAAGCGTGGACCGCGGCCCTATGGTTAAGAATAGGTGCTATAGATTACATTTAACATTACATTTAAGTTTTTAAATATTAACTTAAAAGTATCATAAGCCCCCTTTCACACGGCATGTCGGACCCAGCAAATTGCCGGAACATTGCCGGTTTGCCTTCTGTGTGAAAGCAAACACGTCCCGGGATTGATTCCAGCATTGAACCCGGGTCGGGGACCTAGTAACATTGCCGGGTTCAATCCCGGGATGAGTGCTGTCTGAACAAAAGCCAGATCTAATGCTGTGTTGTAGTTTTGACGCACGTTACCATGCGACTCTTTTACCAGGTGTTTTGAAGGAAGATCAACGTTCGCGACGAAACAATATGTGCAAACTGTAATGAAGCAGAGATCAGTTAGTTCCTCACTTTCCGCGCTGACGCCGAGCTTGTTCGCTAGCTTCAGTGAAAGTTAACGTGCCTAGCGTTTTCGACTCGTACATTACACGTCACGTCCTGATGTCACGTGTCGTTACGGGACCTTTACGGGTTGTGTGTGAAAGCACGCACATATCCCGGGTAATCACTGGCAGTGTGAAAGTGCAAAATCTAGCAACCCGGGAACAATTGCCGGGACACCTTACCCGTGTATTAGCCGGAATCGCAGTGTGAAAGGGGCTATAAAAATATGAGAAAAAAGCATGCACACTTTCAATGATACTGATAAATCTCTGAAAAAATAATAATAATTTAAACAAGAAATATCTCTTAAAATCACCAGCATCACTATGGAGTGATAAACTCTCACATAATGTTTCATTCATACTTGTCTCCGGAGGGCACCCTCTCACAGAAAGTCCGCATGACTCATAGGAGTGAAAAACATTAAGAGTTCCAGGAAATCCCTGTAGGCATTTTGGTGTAACTGTTCTTTTTGTATGCAATTGTGTGATTCATTAGTCAAAAAAAGTTTAAAATAAATATATATATATATTTTTTTTTTCAGATATATTACTATATATTATATTATGAATGTTTGTGGGCACGATAATCATGTAGTGAAAAATCTTATATTGCGACAGCCCTAAAAGCCCTAAAATAAAATCATACAATACAATATCAGTTGTATTTCACATTATCATTAGTTCGTAATTCATATAAATATTTCTTTCATTTTTATCATTATCTTTGGATTAATTTCAATCCAAAGCCACTTGATTTTTTTGTTTATTAATAATTTAAATAATTTTAAGTAATTTGGTCCTTCGTAGAGAGATGATGCATCTGTAATAAATAAATGCTAGAGCAGAATATGGCCTCTTTAATGCTTCAAAGAGGAAAAGAGCAGAACCACATTACAAGCCAGGGTGCCTGGGTTGTGTATGCCTAAAGGGAATATTTGGGCTGTGTTGCCCCCCTGCTTGGGAAGATCCAGGCCAGGTGTCTGTGGCTCTGAGAAACCCCTGCAGAGATATATACGGCCACAGACAGAGGGCGGCCCACACCCCTGCCTTCACTCTATGCATCCAAGCTCTGCCACGTTCACAAGCAACAGCCGCTTGTATAGGCGACCCGGGTGGGGGCAGGGAAGAGGGGGGAGGGTCTGAGAAAGAAAGAAAGTTTGTGGAAGTGCTGGATAGTTTATAAAAGTTAAATGAAAGAAATCATATTAGAGAGAGTGAGAAGACAAGCAGAGTCAAACCGAGAGAGAGGACTGACTGCGTAGCCCGGGTATAAATAGCAACAGCCACCACTTTGCATGTCAGCTGTGTGGCACCAT
Organism: Carassius carassius; assembly: GCF_963082965.1. Classification (NCBI taxonomy): domain Eukaryota; kingdom Metazoa; phylum Chordata; class Actinopteri; order Cypriniformes; family Cyprinidae; genus Carassius; species Carassius carassius. The sequence continues at coordinate 9,032,314 of NC_081779.1, read as the reverse complement.
GACAACGCCATGGTGACGAAAGGCATGCGGACATGCCACAGAACCCTTGGGAACCGCTGTGCTGAAGCGACGAGTCCCCTCATGCTAGTTCAGGAGCATTTGTGCATCTGAGCGTTCAGGTTTCCGTGCATATCCCGTTTGAAGAGTCAGCAAAGCTCTGTAGACTCCATTGCTTCAGAAGGAGCAATATAAATACTGCTATACTAGTCTTTACCTGGTAGTTTGGATGATGGAGGAAGTAGTCTGGGCATCCAGCTAAGGCCATACTCAGTGTCACTGTGCTTGGTTTGATCGGTAACATGAACCTCCAAACCCCTGCGCAACAGCCTGAGAGAAAAACAGAGAGAGACTTGGTTAACATCACAAATTTACTGAATTATATTTGGGATCAACACTAAAGATGAGAAACTAAATTAAAATAATAAACAAATTATGATTACCCCTTTTGCAAAAAGGAAAAACTATTTTGTTTGTGAGCAAATCAGGGAATAAATCATAAAGACAGCTTGTGAAAGCTTTCCTGATTTTTTAAGAATGTAAGTGCTGTAAAGGAAAATTTTATTCGTTGGACTTATTGAACCAATATGTAAACAAACTGAATCAGTGAGTCATCTTTGAGCGACTCTGTTGAGTGAATGATTTCATGATCACTCATAACACAAAAGACTCACTTGTCACAACCTCCTGTTCTAACAATGCAAGTTGCAAAAGTCATTGAAACAAAGTCATAGATTCCAATCATTGAGATAAAATCCACCACTACTATAATGTTAAACAAATATATTGGTAAACCATAATTTATGATTACAGATTATATTACAAGCAGATTACATTAACAGAGAAAAGTCTATTGTTTCACCTGAAAGCTGAATTATGACATCAATTTTAGGAATTATGAGCTCAGAACAAATTAACATTTTCATTTTATGAATAGTGATTTATTTTATTCCGCCTTGAAGTGAAAATGACAAATTCTTAGAAGTCTCTTTAGCTTTAATGACAACAGCACTCAAACTGTATGAACTCCACAAATTATTTAAAACCATGATCATGTTATCCAGCATGATCCAAAGAGCTTTTGAAATCTGTTTTATCAAAGTTGCTTTTCAACTCATTCCTATGCCCCCAACTTCTAGTATAGTCCAATTTGGATTGTTTTAGCCCAACAGTTAAAGCATGAAATACTTTTTTAACCTATAGCATTTTACATAACATTTACCTATTTTATCTCACCATTCCGAGTTTTTTTCTTGCAAATTTAAGTTTATCTCCCAGTTCGAACTTAATAACTTAATTAAACTCAACAACTGTGAGTTTGTAAATTCTGAGGAAAAAAAGGCAGAAATGTGGGATTATAAATGTATGATTCTGAGACGAGGGTAAAAGAGAGAATGATGAGCTGACCATTTTTTCTTACCAGAATTACCACATAAAATCTCAGAATTTAAAGAGAAAAAAAATAATAAAAACTGGCATTTTCTGCCAACAGATGGGCCCCGTCGCGTCCACAAAAAAAACTTCATCACTGTTTGCAAACACTGAAATTGTTCTATACTGCTACAGATAAACTAATCAGTGCATGTGGTAAAACAATCAAGCACTAATAGACATGGGCAGTTAGTGACTGTAATACTTTGTCAGCTGTAGCACTTTGACAGCCAGCTTGTTTGAGACAGCATGCTACATGACAGACTCTACTACTTAAAATAGCACATCATTTCAAACTTATCTCGAGAGAGCTGGGGGCTGTGCTGTGGTAGGGCTTAAAAAGTGAATTGGGAAAGAATGAAAGAAAGAGCTGGAGAAAGACAAAAAATAATAAACTGAAATAAAGTTTTGATTTCAGTCCTGGAAAATTTTGGATACAACATGCTTGAAAGCACTTTTTGACAGTGTACTTTAGCACCGTGTGAAAGTCCAAAATGAGGATCAGTAAGCCCAAACATGTGGTGCTCAACCCTGGAGCAGCTGAACAGCAAGAGCACAGCACCAAAACCTCAAATTAACATCCAGCATTGAAAGACCGTTCAGGCCTGCTATGCATCAATGGCCAAGCTCATTATACTGACAGAGAAGAAAAGCGACACTCATTCACAAACATACACAGTGATTCTTGCTGATGATTGAGACCACACTCTTAGTTGTCTCTGCTAGGCCAGCAAAAGTGGTATCAACTCGTCTAATATGGTAAAACTGTGGCGTTTTCCTTAAATTCAATTTAATTTTTTATGAAGTTAAAAAATTAGTTGTCAGAGGGTTCCCTGAAAAAGTTGACCCTGAAAGTCTTGTAGCGTAGTAGCAGTTCTTGAAAATAGAATGTTCCATTGTTTCTGTGCAGCAATGGCAAAAGCTCGATCACCTCTCAGTTTCAACCTAGCTCGAGGAACATTTAGTAGAGGAACCATCTCTGGTTGGATGACCTCAGAGACCTTACTGGATTGTGAATGAACAGTAGGTCAGAAAGGTATTCAGACTCTAATCCGTTTAAGGATTTAAACCAGCAACAACATTTAAAAAACAATTCTATAACGGACTGGAAGCCAGTGCAGTGAAATTAAAACTGGAGCAATGTGCTCTCGTTTGCGCACACCAGTAAGGAGCCTGGCAGCGGCATTCTGTACCATCTTGAAGGCGGGAAAGAGATGACTGATTAATGCCCATATTAAGGCAATTACAGTAGTCTTGTCTAAATAAATGCATGAAACACCTTTTCAAAATCTCTAAGAGACATATATTTACTATTGTGCTAATTGAGTCCATGCTCCTCTTGAACTTTGTTAATAAAACATCATAAATTATGGTAGACGCATCTCAAAGATTTTAAAATGGATAAATGACCCGTGTACATTGTTAAAGCATAGCACAATGTTAACCATCTCTACCAAAAAAGAAGCCTTGCATGTGTTCAAAGAGCATGGTCTATAACGTCTGGACATGCTAAACAGTACACACTGACTGACTCATGTGTCTGTGTCATAATCAGAAAACCACATGCCTTTGGTTGACGACAATTAAGTCATTTTAAACAGAAAATCTTGAAAAACTTGTGAAATCGCCATGGTTGAGGTTTTAAAGCCTGCGTGAAGTCCAGATGCATGACAAATCGACTTTCCGTAACTGCCTCTGTGCTTTTCTAAGTTCACCAGGGTTTATTCTCTGCATCATCTGGTGATTCGAAGAATAAAAAGAGACAGAGGCCCTAACTTGATGTTGAAATCCACTGCAAAAAAAAAAAAACTTTACAAGTTCAAGTGGATCCAGTTCATTTATCTTCACCTCCCATAGTTTGGAGCGCTGATTGACAGAGGCTCTATTGTTGTCAGTTACGTAATCCAACCTGTTATTGTTAAGATATCAGACACTACATAAAGCTGCCACATACCGATATGGTCCACCAGTGCTTTGGGTAGTGCTCTGCACAAGAACCGACAAGAACCACTGTGTTTAGACCAAAGCACAACCAGACTTGATGATGAGAAATATACACAAAGCTGTTATGGGCCAAAACTCATTGTTTAGAGATGGGTAAAATGCTTGATGTATCAGGGATCCCACCACTCCCTCTCATGTCTTCTGAGGAATTTCAAGGCCTAGATGATAATTCCAAGAGAGTCCCGCCCTCCCTTTAGTAAGTACATAAACACAGGTCAAGTGCCCCTCTTTCCTTCTTAATAGAGTCTTAGCATTCTTTCTGGAATGCTCAATTAGGTGTACAAGACAACCACTGAATCCTACTGTCAAGAGTCACTCACGACCATAGGTCAGGAAATCCTGTAGAGAAAGCCAAGTCAACCAGATCAAATGGATCCAAAAATGACAAAGATTGAGGTGCCTTAAGCTTCACGTCTACTGTGACTTTGGCTATTCTAAATGCAAACAAGTACTGTAATGAATGCTGGGAAATGCCAGGATGCATCATCCAGCTTCTCTTTGCATTGTAGTTGTACAGGGTTGAAGCTGGGCTAATCAATATGTTGGCGTGAAAAGTGGTACGCATGTAGAATTCAGTGACTTGAATATCCATGTGAATGATAATTGCTCTGAAAAAAAAAAAAATTCTAATTTTCCTCTTGACAATACCCCATAGATTCTCTATGGGGTTCAGGTCTTGTGAGTTTGCTGGTCAGTCAAGCACACCAACACCAAAGTCATTTAACAAACTTTTGGTGCTTTTGGCAGTGTGGGCAGGTGCCAAATCCTACCGGAAAATTAAATCAGCATCTTCAAAAAGCTGGTCAGCAGAAGGAAGCATGAAGTGCTCCAAGATTTCTTTGTAAAAGGGTGCAGTGACTTTGGTTTTCAAAAAAACACAATGGACCAACACCAGCAGATGACACTGCACCCCAAATCATCACAGACTGGACACTAGACTTCAAGCAACTTGGGCTATGAGCTTCTCCACCCTTCTTCCAGACTCTAGGACCTTGGTTTCCAAATGAAATACTAAACTTGCTCTCATCTGAAAAGAGGACTTTGGACCCTGTTTGGATCCTAAGGAATGAATGGTGCTAAGCTAAATGCCAGCATAGTGGTGCCGCATGCTACAGTGATCGAGTGCATGCTCTGAGACGGGAGAGGTGCGTATCAACTCGTCTAATATGGTAAAAAGGTGGCGTTTTCCTTGAAACAGAATCATTTAATTATAGCTTCTCTGATGATGTATTTTGATTGTTTCACCATTTCATGCACAAAACGTGGTTAAGCTAAAACAAGGTAAACATGTCAGCAGTAGGCGGTAATACGCAGAGGTGGGTAGAGTACCCAAAAACTGTACTCAAGTAAAAGTAAAAGTACTTATAGAAATATTTACTCAAGTAAAAGTAAAAGTACTAGTCTGAATAGTTACTTGAGTAAGAGTAAAAAAGTATCGGATAAAAAATCTACTCATGTAGTTAGTTACTAGTTACAATCCTAAACAAAATGTCACCGGTTCCAAAAAAATATTAAGCAGCAAAACTGTTTCCAGCACTGGTAATAAATCAATATATTAGAATTATATTTTGAAGGATAATAACTCTGAAAACTGGAGTAACAGCTGATGAAAATTCGGATTTGCATCACAAAATAAATTATATTTTAAAGTATGTATTATATATGTATAAATAACCTCTGACACAGAGAAGAGAGAAAACTCCTCACATGAAATACGGACGAGGCTATTTGGAAATTGTGCCCTCACGAAAAAAGATGACTCTGGGAATATGCTGCAAAAAAAAAAAAAAAAAGACGATGCAATGGCAGGTCCTGTCGGCATCGGCAACGTAGAGGACCGAGTCGGAGCTGAAATAACAGCCTACTGTTTGGAGCCAGTTACTCAAGGAGACGAAAACTAGGGGTGTGCAAAAAAATCGATTCACGTTTGAATCGCGATTCAGGCTTTGCCAATTCAGAATCGATTCATAGAATTTCAAAAATCGATTCATATATATATATTTTTTTTTTTTTTGCCGTGTTAATATTGTCCTGAAATGAGTTTAGCTCAGCATTCCTATAGATGGCGCTGCGTCGAATTCACACTGACGCCTGCACACGCTTGTCATAACAAAAGAAGAATTGCAGCAAAAGTCATTCGGCGCAAACAATGGCAAACCTCACAGAAAGAATTATTCAACCTGCTCCATCCTCACTGAAGGCGATAATTTGGGCGCATTTCGGCTTTTATAACCTCGAGGGAAAGACGGAACTTGATAGGACTCATGCTATATGCCGGCTTTGCAAAGCAAAAGTTAAGTATTTTGGAAACACGACAAACGTGAGAAATCACATGGTACGCCATCACCCAGAGATTAAAATTAAAGACGCGGACGAACAACAACCTGTAACTAATTTTCCCGTCAACCAACGCACTTACAACTCACTGACACAATCCAAAGTGATAGCTGAAGCTGCAGCACTTGAGGTAGGCTAACTATTTCTATCTTTAACAATAAAACATGTAAAACAATGTTGCAAAACTGTATTATATCACAAGTATGTGTTTAACATAATAGCTTATAATACAGATTTTATTAGCACAACCATACTGTGTGTGTGTGTGTGTGTGTGTATGTGTGTGTGTGTGTGTGTGTGTGTGTGTGTGTGATGAATGTTACTTGTGGAGAGATGCACCAATAGCCTATGGGACCCTGGACCATAAAACCAGTGTTATGGGTACATTTTTTAAACTTGAGATTTATACATACACTGAACTAAAACTATTTGAAAATCTGGAATCTGAGGGTGCAAAAAAATCTAAATATTAAGAAAATTGCCTTTAAAGTTTTGCCTTAAAATACATTTTTGTTATATTTAAGGTAGGAAATTTACAAAATATCTTCATGGATCATTATCTTTAGTTAATATCCAAATGATTTTTGTCATAAAAGAAAAATCAATAATTTTGACCCATACCATGCTTTATTGGCTAATGCCACAAAAATACCTGTGTGACTTGTTTTGTGGTCCAGGGTCACATATTTCAGATGTATTCCATTGTATCTTGTAGTGGGATCGTGTTATACAAGGGATAATAACACTAAACTTGAAATTTAAACATGAGGATTATTTGTTAATTGTGCTTTCTATTATGATCTTTCACTGCAGCATGAGGTGGGGCATAAGGATTATGCTGAGGTGCCCAGTGGCCCAGATGAAGGGCTAAATGATGAAGGCCCTCCTGGACCCAAAAGAAGATGTACTTCACTGGAAAGCCTGTTAGGCAAGACATTCAGTGATGCCGGTGCCGGGGTGGTCCCTAAATCCTCTAACACCAGAGCTGAGGAGGAGATGAAAAAGTACCTGGAAACCTCCCCATTATCACTCTCAGAAGACCCCCTCATCTGGTGGAGGAGCCATGAGACTGTCTTTCCCCTCCTGGCTAAGTTAGCTAAGCGCTATTTATGCATCCCTGGTACTAGTGTTGCGTCAGAAAGAGTGTTCTCAACTGCCGGAGACATAATAACTGCACAGCGGAGCATGCTCACTCCAGAACACGTAGACCAGCTTCTGTTTCTACAAAAGAATTTACACATTTCAGCTAGTGGTGGACCATGAACTGGTTACACACACACGCATACACCTAAATCCTTTATGTGATTCTGATACATCACACAAGTTCTGTTGAATGAATCTGTATTGCCAGAGTTCTAAAAAAAAGGGCCTAGTTTTATAAAGTTCAATGTGCCCAGTCGAGTTCACATTTCAACAGTTAACCTAGTAGCCTACAGCACTTTAAAGCAAAATGAAACTTGAAATGTATTTGAAAGCTGGCCAAAGCTTGGCACTTTGCACTTTTTAGTTGAAAAAGTTTTTATTTTTGCATGAAGACAAAGTAAAGTAATATCAAACTACATTGAGTTTTTTGTGTTTCTTTTCTTTAAAATTGTATGTCTACAATCAATCACATAGGAAAAAGTAAACTAGATTTACATACTGTGAATCGTTTTTTTTTAATCGAGAATCGTTTTGAATCGAAAATCGATTTTGAATCGAATCTTGAGCCTAAAAATCGGAATCGAATCGTGACATTTTCTGAATCGTGCACCTGCCTGGTGTTTTCCCCAGATGTCGCGAGTGGCACGAAAGTACCTGTGCGTCTGTGCCACAAGCACACCATCGGAGCAGGTTTTCAGCACCGCAGGTAAAGTTGTCGGTCCACAACATGCCCTAGCTAAAAATCTTGACTAGATTGTATGCCACTTGCCATTCGTTCCTATTGGCACTGTTTATTTTTTATTTATTTAATGGATTCAGGTATTTTTATTTGGTTTTCATTAAAAACAATTTTGGAAAGAAGACTGGAAAGAAGAAGTTTTTATTTAGACCTATTGCTTTTCAATAATTTGTATTATATATATATATATATATATATATATATATATATATGGATGTTTATTTTAATTCAACTCTGGTTGACTGTTGTGGGTCTATTTGCTCTTTTTTTATAAGCTGCTCTTTGTTATTAAAAGTTGTTCGTGCGGTGTGATTTTATTGATTTGTGTGCGCGTCTCTGCGCAAAAACTGTTCTGTATGTTTATGTTAATTTAGTTCTGTTTGACTACTTCTATTTGTTGCTAATAAAAGTTGTTAATATTGTTGTGCATGTAATTTTGTTATTGTTTCAGTATTAGTGTTTGGTATTCAATTTATGAATGGTTTAGGCACAAGCCAACAGTTTGGTGATGCTGTCTCAGCCTTACATCATCATTTTTTAATAATTCACGGTAATACCGTATCCCGAGGTAAAATAGGGAGGAGGTATGACGTATCAACATTTGGATACCGCCCAAGCCTAGTCAGCAGTGTGGATGCACATTACTGTGACCAAAATTGAATTTACAGTAACAATATGTAAAAGCTGATAAGTTGAATTATCAAGTTCAATTACCCAATTAACTGAACCTGAATTACTGAAACTTTAAGTTTTCTTTAATTTGGGGTTTCTGTAAAAAATGTATTTCAGTCTGAAAGACTAAGGCTAAAACTAAAGTTCAAGACATGAGTAAATACCTTAAACCACCACATACCCAAGTAAACAGGCAGAAATGCCCAGAACCTTCCAAGACTTCGACTCCCACCAATACTTTGAAGGAATGTTGCTTGAAAAGAAGGTAAATTTTTTACACGTAAAGCTATGTTGATTATTGGTCAATAGGGCATCTGTTATTGACCAATAATGCATATTTATCATTGGATACCGGATATTTTATTGTTTTCTACATTTAAGCAGTAATCTTGGCTAATAGGGTGATTTAGGTCAAAGGCCCCATGAATTGATTCAGTGGTACGGTGGGGAGATCAAAAGAACTACTGCCCTGTGATGGATTGACAGCCCATCTAAGGCAGCTAGGTATGTGTGTGTTCCAAGACTCCAAAATCAGGTCAGAATTAGAATCTATCAAATATGGACCACCCGTGTGACCACACACAAAACAAAAGAGCTAGTGAGAAAAAGAAAAACCAGACTGTAGACAGCGTCTGAAACGCAACACAAACCAACACAGGTTCCCACTTACTGTCTATGCAAGCCAGCGGAGTTTGATGGGTTATGACAGTTCATGTGTAGTTTTAGTGAACTCCTGCTTTAAATAAACCGCCTATGGATTGACCAAAACCACTTTTGTATAGACTTCAGCAAGTCTGACCAAAACAAACAAAATGGGTCTTGGATCAGTCACCAGTGGTTAAATTAAGAGCACATGTAACACTACTCTCTGTCAAAATCTTTGCTTATTCTCCCCCCCCCCCCCCCCCCAAAGATTCCATGTGGCCAATGCTAATAATAATGCATAAACTACTTTTTTTTACATTTCTTTCTCTCTCTATCTCTTGCTTTCTTTTTAGCAAGATAACTGCTGTTTTACAGAACTGTAGAGTGCATGCTGATTTGTATATTTTTAGGATGAACGCTTACATTAGGTGCTAAAGATTGAGGGAACATAGCCAGATAAACTAGGATAGTGGGAGACAATTAGCAGCACAAGAAACAATGGGGAAAAGAAAGAAATAAAGAGGTTTAAGAAGGTAATGGATATCACTTTATCTTCCAAAATATGCAATAAAAATGAAAACTTTTGGTTGTTTTGTTGCCACAAATCCGTGTGACTACTCCATGTCATATCAATATACATCTCAAACACCAAAACCTAAATATACAACTAATCTGACATGTCATCTTGGCTTTCAGATAAAACTGATGCCCAAAACTGGGGATAAGTGAAATAAGGTACAATCTGTGCCATATGAACCAGAATATGTTGATGTGTTTGTGATCAAGCTTCTCCTTATTCTTACCTCCCTTAGTGAACACTAGATATATGAAATTGTGAACTGAAATGACATGAAATTGAACTCTCTAGCCCTGGAGGCAGCAATTTGGAGTTGTCGTCTTGCTTCATTGCTTTTTGCAGAATCTCTGCCAAATAAAACCCACACGTTTCTAGTTGAGATGTGTGTGAGAGAGGGAGAGTGACATACTCATATATATGTGCCTGAACATGCCTTTAAAAATCCAACTCCTGCACTCGGCCAGTCTATTGTTGAACCACCGAACAACTTCCCTTCCTTCCTTGACTAAAGAAAACAGGTACACCTTCTTTGTGTTAGCATATGTGTGTGAGAGAGTGAAAGAGAGAGTTATCGCACAAGAATATTACATAACTTTTCTGGACAATTTCCTTGGACAACTGTTTGAAATGAAAAACAGCTCGTTTGCATTTGTGACACATGCAAATCAAACATTTTTGCATAATCCCATAATGTAAGATTATGTTGCATTTTAAAGTCTAATAGTAGTAGAACATCAAGATCAAGCATTAGACTCTCAAATAAGAATATTAGAACAATTATCTTAAATTCATGAATCAGGTCCAAAATGCATGAAAACAAAGTTAAGGCCAAATGTGCATTATCCACGTCAAAATTCAGAATGGGAATCATAGAACTTTCCAAGAAATCATAACTCAAATAATAGAAATAAATGTAATCAAATTATTTCAAAAGGTTTGTTTACATAGACTTTTTATAGGTGCCATAAATGCAATCCAATACTGACCCTATACATTAAATAAAAACACTAAATAAACATGGTGACATTTAATTTTTAAAACTACAATTAAGTAGCCTGCATTAAAACAAGATGATATGAGAAATTTTATTTCATGATATCTAAATGAATATATATAGCCTACAAACCATAAGAAAAATACAATAGATACACATTAAATATTAAATAAACTTGTTTTTCTAATACAGTAGGTTTAACGTGTATACTTAATTTAACATCTTTTGTTGTTTGATTAAAGGGGTGACTGACTGCGATTTCACTTCTTTAACGTTAGTTCATTTGTAATATTGCTGATTGGGCATAAACATTATCTGCAAAGTTGCAGCACTGAGAGTTCAACGCAAATGGAGATATTGTCTTTTAAAAATCTGGCAATTGAATGCCTACAAAAATGGCTGGTAAGGGACTACAACGAGCTTCTTGCTGGGTCCATTATGTCACGAACCCAGATAAACCCCACCCCAGGAACACACAACGAAGGGGTCGAGGCCATGCTGTGCTGCTTTAGAGAAGAGGAAGAGAAAACTAGGGGTGCACGTAAAAATCTGTGCATATATGAATCGCGATTCTGTCTTCTAATGATTCTAATGGATTCCCAGGTTTCAAAACCAATGTTCAAAAGCAGCGGTTCTCAATCCTGTTCCTCGAGTCGCCCTGCTTTGCATCTCTCTCTTTCTTCCTCTCTCATTCAAATCGTCAGATCAGGGCCAACAAACTGTTCCATTTATGCACTTATTTTCACAAATCAATGAGAAGCGTTATACATGCATAAACGTAAGGTTGCTGTGCTCTATTAAAGCTTTAATCAGAATAAAACTGTATATTAAAAGCTAACAGAAGCAGTAGCATTTACAAACAACAGCATATCTAAAAGTAGGAGACAACAACAAACAAACATACCATTAAGAGCCATGCTTGCACAGGATCTATCCTCTTCATTAATAATTCTCTGCATCTTAGTCGGGCTCAAATTGATAAGAAATATAGGGGACGTCATGTTTACAATACAACCAAAGCACATTCTGAGCTTGAGGGGCGGGATGTTCAGGTGTTTGTCAGAGAAGGGACAGATCGGTGTGGAATAAAGGTAAATTATGTGAAAAATAATGCGTTTTTTAAAAAAACGAAGCATGAACACACAAGCCTAGGGAGAAAAAAAACGGTAAACCACCCCTTTAACATTAATGAGACAGACAGGTGTTTAATTAGGCTGCTGTCCCTTTAAGAACGAATGAATATAATATATTGACCCTGTTTTTATACAGCCTAATAGCCTATGATACTGACACACATTCACTTTTCCCCTACCTGTTTACGTTCACTTAAGTCAAAACCGACTGTATTTACGTGAAACACTCCACACAACTGACAGCTGTGTGTGTTTTTAAATATTAAGGCGCAGGCAGAACTGGTCGCAGAGCTGGTATCGCGCGGGCGCGCGGCCGAGACAGCGCTTCTGTGTGTCTGTCCTTCAGCGTTATTCCGCCTTGTCTATCCCGCCTTCGCTTACTCAAAGTTAATCGATAACGAATTATAATTGGACGGCAATTTGGTTCTACGACAAGCTTACTTACCTTTGATTAGGCAGTTCTCGCGTGACAGAACACTTATGCTACAACTCGCTCTGATCACCCAGTCATAAAGAAATTTTGAAATACGGGACAAAACAAGATTTTTTCCAAATAAGTCGGGACACAAAAAAAGAGCTGAAAATACGGGACTGTCCCTGGAAAAACAGGACATCTCGTCACCCTACTTCAGACACTACGAAAGTATTTGTTCAGCAATTCAGATTAAATCAATAACCGCTCCTGTTGATTCAGAATCACTAGAAAGAACCAGCTCATAAGAGTCATTCTGGAATCGGACTACAAGTGGCGCTCTGTTGATTCGCTAAAAAGAACCGAGTCATGAAAATCATCTGGTCAGGAATACGACTACTGTATACAGTGGCGCTGGATGTTTTCGATTCACTTAAAAGAACCGGCTCGCATGAGACATTCATTTGGCGAACCGGTCTACTGGCAGGGTGTACGTGTTTTTAACTCACTGTCGGATGTGTGTTTAACTCACTGTAAGTTAAATACTTGGTGTGTTTCGCGCTGTTTGCCCACTAGCGTTTTAACGATCAGCAATGCATTAAAACCTGTCTGTCAGTGGTTCAGTACGGTGTCCGCATCGTTTGATCCGTTAACAGATCATCAAAAATCACACCAAGAAAATTATTTGGTTCCAGTATTTTATAAAAAAATAAATATAAAAAAGAGCCGGTTCTCGACTACCAATCCTAAAGAAGAGATGACTCAACAGTAAACACGACCTATAAGTAAATCTATAAATACGATATAAATACATGAACTCTTTAAGCTGTTTGTAAACACGCGTGCGCAAAGTTTACCGGTATATATCGGCTGCAAACCTGACTGTGATCGAAACTAGTTTCACTCAAAGTTTATGCATGCTTGCATCTCATTCATAAATAGCAAGTTAACCTTAAATCGAGCCCATTGTGAAATATGTGAGACCCCACTTTGTTGACTGGTCTGACCGTAAATTATATTCAAAACACTTCTAGATGTAGCATGAGCACGAAACCATATGTTCTCTCACACCCCCATCCATCCAAACAATCTGGAATACTCACCTCCAAATCGGTAGGCTATTCTTCACGGGGAAAGAACGGCGAAGTGTAATTAAAAGAGAGGGTGTTTAAAACTGGATTGTTTTCTGTACACGTTGACAAACTGTGCACAGGGTTAAACGTGATCCTTGTGATCCTGCATGTTGTACGAGGTTACAGCCGCGTCCGCACAAGTTGGGCTCAGCTGACTGCTTCAAACACATGAGGGCGAGGAACTCTTCAAGCCCCGCCCCCTTACGCACAAGACACACCTCCTTAGTTACAGACCGCATACTGTAACGCATTTTTCTAAACTTAAGATGTACACCTTCAGAATGATCTGACTGGTTGTTTTGTCTGTTTTAGTATAAGCTTGATTAGCACATATTCTCATTAACCCTTTGGTAATGTTCGATCATTTTAGACTTTTTTTTTTTTTTGAAATGTTAGAAAATCGCTACTCCATCGCAATGGTACGAAACTCAATTACTTTTATGGTAGTCGCTATGTAACCACATAAAAAAAAAAAAAACTTTGACTTAATTCGAAAAAGGTAAATTGTCGTTAAAAAAATAATGTCTAGTATGTCTAAAAACAACGACGGCGTTTTAGTGGCACGTTGAAAAAAAAATATTACGAAGTCATTTTAGTCGAAATATTACGAGCATAAAGTCAAAACATTACGAGAATAAAGTCGTAATACTACGAGAATAAAGTCGAAATATTACGAGAATAAAGTTGTTATACTACGAGAATAAAGTCAAAATGTTTCAAGGATTTAAATAGTATAAATTAAAGTTATATTATTTTGAGAGTAGGCCTTGATTGCGCATGCAAATGGCCCTGATTGAGAGCACCGGGAGAAGATGGAGGCCACCGGTATTGATTTGAATATTGTTGCGTCCGAGCGGCCACATCATCTTACTAGGATGAGGAAGAGTCAGTTTTAAGGACTCGCGGAAACAACTTAATATCAAGAATATGATATTTATTAACAGACTTAACAGGAACAACTTTTTATCTTAACATCAGCTAACACACCCAATCGACATTCCTTTGGGGGGCGCTGTAGCTATCTTATTTAGCTAACGCTTTTTTAAAATACACTATAAATTTATGTGGAATTATTAGCAGAAATAATACCATCTGTCATTCTCGCGGAGACAGTATGCTCGGAAATAATATCTTTCATTGCGTTCGTTATTTGTAGTGCGCCACCCACCCAATAGCAATAAGATTTGTGCTTTAGTCCTACTTTTAATGTCTCAGCTTTCTAAATCAGTTTTATATCGAAACACAAATTATGTCTTACAATAATGTGTTTTTCACGCTCTTTAATGATCAGATCGCTATATTTATGTGAAACAGTTCATTAAAGGGACTGTAAGTAGGAATTACTCCCATCTAGTGGTGAAATTGTATTTTGCATTCAAACTAATTTTGCTCTCCAGCGCCTCGCTTTTTCAAATGCGCGTTGCATCTACGGTAGGCGATATGTACCAAAAAGCTTTGACAGGATGTCTTCTAATAGCAATTCGTTTTGGCGACGATGTTTTCTTCTCCTGTGGCGCGGCATATGTATGGTCCATAATAAGAATGCAATCCAGCCTTTTAAACTTGCCGGTGCAGTTTCAAGCGCCTCTCACTGCTCTGCACCTGCTCTGGCTCTGACCGAAAACGCGTTGTGTAAACGCGTTGGCTTAGTACTTTTTGTCCCTCTCTGCTATTATAGTTTTGCAAGATGGCGGAACTACATGGAAGCCTCCGTCGACCTACCCGTCCCATGTATATAAAGATAATAAATTCTTCATTTACGAGGATTAGTTTAAACATTGGCATAGGTATTTGTACACCATTGAGGGCATATTTATGAATAAAAATATTGATTTTAGATAATAAAATACCTAAAAAGTTACTTATTGTCCCTTTAAACTGTTTTCTTTGTGAAAATTCCAAATATGTGAAAATGTAGGCCTATTCTCGTAATATTTCGACTTTATTAACGAAGTATTTAGACTTTATTCTCAAAACATTTAGACTTTTTTTCATAATATTTCGACTTTATTCTCGTAATATTTCGATTTTATTCTCGTAGTATTACGACTTTATTCTCGAAACATTTAGACTTCATTGCCATAATATTTCGACTTTATTCTCATAGTAGGCCTATTACGACTTTATTCTCGAAACATTTCGACTTTATTCTCATAATATTTCGACTTTATTCTTGAAATATTACGATCTCGTAATCTTAGAATTTTTTTTTCAACATGGCACTAAAACGCAGTCGTAAAAAATATCTAGAGAAAATGTGTAGCCTTTTTTATACAGAGTTAGCAATCTAGTGGCTAAACCATGGAAATGCAGATGTTTTTCTTTTTTTCACTGCCGCCAGATGGCACTAATCTGCATTAAAAAACTAGATTTTAAAGGAATTGTCTCTATTTTAATATGAAATACTGCCATAATTGAAAAGTAATATAGAATATTAAGAAAAAAAATTTTTTATGTGAACATTTTTAATCATAATTATTGAATACAATTAATTAGTACCATGAAATTGTCTCAAAATACAAAATAAAAATACATAGATTTTACTGAAAAAAAGATTTGCATTTCAGGTGCTCTGTCCCTTTTGACTATGAACAACACAAGTGTTAACAATAGCAGATTGTTGAGAAATGAGATAACTATCAAAAAGTAATTTCACCTTATAATAAAGTTAAAATCATAGGCAGCACTTAAAGTTCACATACACCGAGACAGGGCCGTCCTTAGGGGGGTGCAACTGGTGCGGCCGCACTTGAGGGGGCCCCACGGCGAATAAGCAGAGCGAACGACCGTTCTAAAAGTGATTCCAAGGATATCGTTCCTGGTATGTGGATTTCCCTAAATTCTCGTAAAATTAGAACAGTTCTTTTTAGTTTTCGCAGGTGCATTCTTCATCGTGCACAGTGAGGGCACACCAACTAAATTATCATTATCACTCGACCAATATAGTCCAATTCCCGAACAAATGACTCGGTTTTTTGTCGGTTCTTTTTTTAATTAAACAAACACTACTGTCGCAGAAATGAACCACTCTTGTTAGTCAGGTATTTTTAGTTGATCAAATAAACTATTCTAAAACGCATGACTCTATTCACTGATTCTTTTTGAGGTATTAAATACTAGCATGTAGCGCAACCAGTGTAGTCCGATTCACTAATGAATAATCTGAGTCGGTTCTCTTGAATCAAACAACTTACAACTAACAAGAAGTATTAATATTGACTATGTGAAAACATGCAGTATTTTATAAAAAATGAATGAAGTAGATAACCATATTTTCTCCTTCCATCCAATAGATCTCAGTCAGGATGGAAATGAGTCTTTGAGGATAGAAGTACAGTGTGTTCAGTGGATTGTACTGCTAACAACATAGCCATGTTCAGATAAAAACATTCAGTAGACAAAAACTCCATAAAACCGTTTTGAAAGTTGTGAGTTGAAGAAGTGTGATCTATGTGATCTCTGACCTTCTGTGCATGCCATTAAAAAGACTATAAGCCTATCCCTCTCAGCCTCCGTGTTAAATTCAGCATCTAATCTGATGAAGGTCTACAATCATGTAAGGTGAACCACAACATTGTGAAGGACACATTCAGTGTGTAAGTGATATGGCCTCATATTCTCCTCTCTTTGAACTGAAATTTCCATTACATTCCACAACGGGTCCATGTATTACAGCACATGAGACCTACATTACATCTGATAATCTATGATATTGCCTGGTAATCAGATTACATCTTCTATACATTTGCCATCTCTCTGAAATTGCTGTACAGTACAGAATCCATCTGAGGCTTTCATCGCTTCCAGAAGCTGAAGTGTCGCACAGTGGAGACCAGAAAATCAGTTCCAGGAGCGATGAACACTGGGTGTTGACAGGATCAGAGCAGGAGGGTTTGCTTGGCATTACATAGCCATCTCAGAGCATTTCAGTAAAAAGAAAAACGTTGCCCTCGGCTGTTCATCAAAGAAAAACGTGGCCCTCAGCCAAACCTGGTGGGACACGCCTCTGGAATTCCAGGAGACGCTGTTATAAGATGCTCCTATGGGACTGATACTCAACACTGAGATTGCACAATTCTGATGTAGACAGCATCTCTTCTGCCTAGTAAAGCCTCATATAGACAAGATATTTGAAGATGTTTTCATAGAGTGTTGATTATTATTTATGTATTTATTGGTCAGTAACAGACTTCATCTTGAGTGACTTAAATAACTGAACAGAGGCATAAATGCTGAAAGGTCAAAGGTTAAAGTCAGGTTTATTGTTTTTTTTTTTTTTTTAGCACATTACTGTTATAAAAATTTCACTGATTTACATTCCAAGCTATCAGAGTTTCAGCTTAGGTTTTGGTTATATAACAAACAGCACCAAATTGCACATTTTTGCACAGTCTTGGACCTCTGGAAGGTGAAGGGAAATACCATTTCCTGTCTATTTAATACTATGCACAGTGAAATAAAAAACTGCATATGCTGGTTAGGTATGTTTTGAAGCATGGCAGCTGGTTTGAACTGATCATGTGCTGGTCCTAAGATGGTCCTAAACAACTACGTAGCTCCTGCTCAGGACCAGTTTAGGACCAGCTCAATCCAGCAGCAAACATAAAACATATATGCAAACTATATTATATTTTCTTTTATATTTTGTCTAATAGGTCAATAAACTGTTTCATTTTTAAATTATGTTTTACCTTTTTTGACAATTAAAAAAAGAGTGATTGTTCACATGTTTGTCTTAAAAATGGCTTTTAAGTGCTAAAATGGCAGTATCCTTTTTTTGTCTTTGGAGATCACAGAAAAGAGTTAACTGAATAGTAGTTACAGCGGTATCGATCTGAGAAATAACTGGTCATGGTATTGGATTGAAAAAATGTGGTTTTACTCATCTCAAACATAAAAGAGTCATTGAAAGTTCTCTAAATTGAAATTTCCCACTGAAAATGGTTTAACCACATAAACACACTCATTTCCTACACTGGGAAGCCACATTATGTAAAAATTCCACTGGTTACTTTGACAAATGTTTGGAGGATACAGATTTTTTGTGGACCTGGTTCTCTTTTTCTCTTTCGCAGAAATCAGAGAAAACCTTTAGTGAGTGACTTTTAGTATTACTGAAGAGGAGAGCCACATTTAACATCCCCTGTAAACACAAATTACACATTAGCCATGCTTAAGGGTCTGACAAGGAAACATTTGCACTACTGACTTTCTCAAATACATGGACTGGTAAGCCACAAAGGGCTGTGCATTACCAGAGCTATTCAAGTTATTTGGGGTGGACGGTGACCCAGAGGGATTTGTGTCAGTATCTACAAAATATGGAGCTATGCATGCATATATGGATGTTATGGAATAAAACATAACCAAGAGTGTTGCTATGTGTTTCTAGCAACAGCTGTTACAAAGGCCAGCCTTTAGCCAAATACTGGCATGCTAGTAAAATGTGGTTCCGTGGATTTAGTAGCTACATTTTCCTAGTAACTAATCTTTTTATTCTAGTTTATTAACAGTACTAGAACTACTTGGTCTTTCAAACACTGAAAAAAATGTTTCATTAGTCCAATAAAAAAAAAAATTAATGATTCATATAATTTAACTTGAGCCAATGAAAAATATGTGCCTTGCTGTCTTTGTGCTCAGTCCTCTGTAGAGCTGACCAAACTGGAAAATTTCAAAAATGATATGGCTTGGATGTGAGGGATCCAGAGTGATTTTGTGAGCCCTTTTCCTCATGATATATACAGTTCTTGAAGAATAGGCAGAGGAGCAAAAATAATCTTCTTATATCAGATTTTGTAGCTGAGCCAAACCAGACAGTTATTGAAGTGCACAGTACAGACTCAATGATGGCTGAGTAGAACTGTGTGAGCAGCTCCTGTGGCAGGTTAAACTTCCTCACCTGGCTAAGGATGTACAAGTTTCCTGGGCCTATTTAACAATGGAGTCAATATGATTATCATTTCAGGTCGTGAGAGATGGTGGGGCCCAGGAACCTGAATGACTCTACTTCAGCCACAGTGCTGTTAAGTGAGTGGGGGAGTCCTGGGGGGTTTCTGCTGAAGTCCACCATCATCTCCACAGTTTTGAGTGTGTTGAGCTCCAAGGTTATTAAGATTGCACCAGACAGCCATCTGCTCAACCTCTTATCTGTAAGTATATTCGTCACTGTCCTGAATGAGGCAAATGACTAGTGTCATCAGGAAGCTTGACAGAGGGGTCAGTCGAGGTGCAGTCGTTGGTGTACAGGGAGAAGAGCAGTGGAGAGAGAATGCATCCCTGAGCCAGAATGGCTTCATTCAACCAGGTTTCCATGAAACACAGAGCAGGCCCAGCAGAGTTCACCATTCTGGTGAGCAGGAGAGAAGTTCGTCCATTTTTTTAGGTAGAAAGTGGAGAACCGCTAGATTGATGCAAAGCAGCGCTGTTCTAAGGTCAAACTGTCAGAGCTTGACGAGCGCGCCGGCTCGCTTCCCATGCTTGTGCATCTTAAAACGCTTCAACAGCGCTGCTGCTGCTCCACCAACTACAATGTTCAGCAAAACGTTGGAATAATTGAAAATGAAAATTACCCAATAATTTACTCTCCCTCAAGGCATCCTAGCTGTGCATGACTTTCTTCTTTCAGATTAATCCAATCGGAGTTGGATGTCCTGGCTCTTCCAAGCATTATAATGGCAGTGACTGGCTCATATTTTTCAATAGTCCAAAAGATGTCCAATAAAGAGCATCCATCTATCATAAAAAGTGCTCCACATGGCTCCGGGGGGTTAATAACAGCCCCCTGAAGTGAATTGATGCATTTTTGTAAGAAAAATATCCTTATTTAAAACTGTATAAACAGTTATCCTGCTAACTGTAGTACGTGTGTACACAAGAGAATCGCATTCCAGTGGATGATGTGAAATGTAGACGTAGCATAAGGGCTGGTGAGAATATGCTAGTCTAGCGAGAACTAGAAGTTTTGTTTACGGGGCAAAGTAAAAGTTTCCTTTGTTTAGCAAAGGAAAACCAGTCTCCTTATGGCTTATATCGATATCTTTTGACATTTTTCTTTCCAAATCCTTGTTTTGTACTTCTAATTCGTGATTGTTGTTTTGTTTTGCTCTTGCCTCTGCGCTTTCGTGGTTGGCACTTTTCACCAGTGCTTACATTACACCTATGTCCTATGTCATCCACCGGAATGGCATTCTTTTGTGAACATGTGTACAACATTAGTGAAAGCTTCAGATTACAGTTTATAAAGTTTTAAATATGGATATTTTTCTTACGAAAACGCAATCAAAAGGTAATACAAACATGCACCACTGCTTTTAATCATAAGAATAATCTTTAAGGGCCTAATATAATCTCTATGTTCAAGTTTTAATTCGTCATTAGTAGTCAGAAGGACTTGGATGCAAGTTAGTGAGTAACACTAACTGTTCTGCATCTTAAAATCCCATATCGCTGTGTGCTGACACACAAAGAGGTTTCTATCTGCTTTCTGGCCACCCAGCTTCAGACTGATTGCTGTCCAAAATTCTTCCCCCTCCACTAAAGTTTATGGATTTAAAAATGTGCGGCGTACGGTGTTTCCTCCAAGATACAAGACTACTTGGAGTCCGTTAGGAGATCAAAGTATTTTTAGCTGTTCCACTAATCCACAGAACATGATCTTTCTCTTTTCTAATAACTTGAAATTCTTCTCATTCCTGTCGGTGTCTGGCAGAGAGAAACTCAGGAGGCTTCAAACCCACATTGTTCTCGTGCTTGGGGCGCAAGGCCCACAGAAATGGAGAGCTAAATGTCCGAGGCCAGTGTTTGACTTGGCTTGTGAAAGGGAGACACTGCACCACCCTGCCTGACATCTGGCCAAACTGGGCCTTTAAGAATAGAGTACTAAGAAACACAAGAACACCATCGCTGTTTCTGACAGGACTGTAAAATAACACAATGCACTTTCTCTTGCACCTGCAAGTCATTTACAACATTGCTGAAAAAGATGCCATAAAAAAGAGAGGCTTGTGCAATAATCAGTTCAGGAATTTAATTTTCACCCAAAAGGAAATTCCTCTATGTATTACAGTCTCCAAGACTAATTTTATGCTGGTGACATATTATCCATCTTTGAAGTTTCAAAATGAGGATTTATGGTATGCCTTGTTTGAGTTCTGGCTGTTTTTTGTTTTTTTTTAATACATCTAATCCAAGCCAAGTAATCCTATTTATCACTGGACATAAATAACTTCATAAACTTTGTAAGCATATTTCATTTTTGGATCATCAAGATACTCCTAGAAATGTCAATATGAATATTTTTATTTATAAATCATAAGCAAATTTGATTTATTTGTTTGTTTGCCAGCATCCTTTGTAAGACAAACAAATATTATTAATAAAATTAAATCATTCATTAGATTTAATTATAATTATATTCGTACATTTAGAATTTTTCTCGAGACAGTAAATAATAATATTTATAATAAATACTAAAAATGATTGCACTTGCTAAACAGCAACAATCAGAAGATTTGAGAAGAAAATCACTTCCCATAAATAGGATTGTATTTTAGCCAAATGAAACTAATGGCAAATATTACGTTCTGTCCATTCATCGAGTAAATCTCTAGTTTGAGAAAATTTGTTCCTAGATTGTGTTACCTAGATGTCTGATTTGTACATATCTGGGAAAAACAAATGTCATACGTCCAGAAACTCTTCAGCTGGTGATTTCTCACAGGTTTCCCGTCCCTGTGCTCACTCAGAGGTTATCGGCAAGAGAATAAGTGTGACTTTGCATGAACTCTCTCACGTCATTCACATTAGCACAGGATAGAAGCTTATCGCCTGTTATTTCCTTGTTCTCCACCACCAACCCTTGCTGTGCCTGATCCTTTGACCTGGTGTGCTGACCAACTCTGACACATCCTGTATGCCACAGCATTCAATGAGCACACATCAACAACACAAAGTTATATAAGACATGTGTCTGACTAACAATGCATTTATAAAAAAAGAAAAAAGAAATGCTGCAAACCTATATATAATAAGTCTTTTGATTGGTTTATAAGGATTTTTACAACAAACATTTCAGTATGGACCGCAATAGCGCCTCTCTATGGTCAAGCGCAGAAATTCTTTTAGCCTTACATTTTTTCAGTGACAATAAAAAAAAAACAATGAAACATTTATACAAATAAAAGGAAAAATAATGGTACGAATGCAAAAAGAACTATTATAAAGACAATTACAATAGTAGTAGTTACTTGAAGTTACTTGTAGTTGTAGTAGAAGTAGTATTAAAATATTGTTCTTTTGTTAAATGTTTTTTATTATTATTTTTGGTTGGGTTGGATGTATAATACTACAACTACTGCTAATAATAATAATAATAATTTTGTTTGGGTGTGTGTATGTGTATCATATTCAAACTATTATTATCCACCTTTAAATACATTGTGTGCATTTGTATTGGTAGGTTAATTGCAGCTGCTCCAGCCAATGTAACTGATCTTTCTGTGATGTATAAGATGTCCTGATGTTACGTGTGTCATGAAGCATGTAGCTGGGAAATAGTGCTGAGGAAGGACAGAACATTCTGAAGAGCTAGACGTGTCTTTCTCGGAACACAGTGTACAAATGCATGTGTGTGCTTGTGTAAGTGAGAGAGAGCGTTCAAAAGTTGTTTTAGTGAGATATCTATCCCCAACAATCCCTTAACACTCCCTAAACAAAAGCTATAGGTTTCAAAATAAAACTCAAAACAGTCGATAGGCAGGACCGAGGTTCAGTAAACAGAAATGCCAGATAAGGACTATGCTGACGAAACTACACTGATAGTAATTTCCCCGTTTCACTCCTTGTTCTTCTCATCATCTGAAGTGAAATGCATCATGCTATCAACAGCAGGACAGATGGTTGGAATTCAGTCAGCATTAAGAAAAACCTCTTTTAAGAAAAAAAAGAAGATGTGTTTGTCTGTATTAGTTAATCAAACATACATACTCTTCAGGAAACTAGTTTTCTAGATGTTAAAAGCAAAATGAACTGGATGTCACAGTGTTTTAATGGGTGTCATACTGTCCATTTCATTCACACAGCCATTTAACCATACAATTTAGTCTAATCAAACATAATCTGGTTTCTTTAACTTGTAGCCTACATTATCGTATATAAAGCAGACAGCAAATAGGCCTATATGTTGTGCAAATAGATCCAGATCTTATTATGAGCTTTATCTTGGCATAAATGGGTCACATCTGTTTCACAATTATCTTTCAATGAGGTAGTCACGAGTTATGACCCCATTTCTCCTCCCTTACACTAATTTAATTTCAGACTCTCCATTTAACAGAAGCTTTTCAGTAAAGGTCATTGTGTCATCATTACTGTTCATGCAACACCACCTGATCCTACTAAAACGTCACTGCATCAGTCTAACGTGTTTGAGACCGTTTAGACAGGAGGTCACAAAAAAATAAGTAATGCGAAAGAGACCTCCGGTGGAAGGTTTAGGGTCAATCAAATCAGGGTATCTTCCGTCCATTCCAAATCCGTTTTCAATTAAAAAACAGAAAACGAAAAGACTCAAGAGGATTCAAGTGAGAGAACATGAATTCAATAACGAGAAATTGAAAAATGGCTCGTTTATTCGTTATTCCATTAAGTCTAACAAACGGAAAACGAGTCTTTGGCTTGATTTCTCATTTTGTTGTTTGGGGTTTAAAAAACGGTTTAAGGCTTCAATGTTTCATTCGCACTTGTGGGCGGTGCTGAAACGCTCCTTTCATCTGATTGGTCGAATCGCTCCGCCTTCAACTCGGTCTTTCATTCTTTCAGAATAAGAGTCTTATAAGAGTAATGTCTGAAACCACCGCTCACTGTTAATTAACATAATATTTGAATCAGATGTTGGTGCGCACATAATTCGTGCTGCTGTGACTTGTAAGTGACCCCTTTAAATTATTTCTAGGTTATAGTATTATATGAATTTTGTCACACTGATAAATACAGTGCAAATAGTTCTGTCTCCTTGGATAAAAGTGAAGTGGAAATAAAAATCAATAATAGACTGAACAGTTCCATGATAATATGTCTAACATTTACCACTCTCGTCTTTTAAGTCAAAAGGCACTAGGTAGGTGTGTGTGACATTAATAATTAATTGGGAAAATAATATAGTTAAATGTATTAAATAAATTAGTAATATTAGTTTTATTACATACTACATTTAATGACTTTTTTTCTTTTAGTCTTCTTTGTTGGCCTTGAGAAAGCCAACATATATTTGAACATTATTATCATTTATTATGAGAGTAATTGACAACGACTAAAATTTTAATGTTTCACCAAATTCAGCTGAGATCTTCAGACTCGTCTGACTCGTTGCTGTAACTGGTCAGACTTTTTCCTTCTCAAAAAATCCTAGTGACTTTCATTATCTGAGCAATGAAGGTCTTACACTTAATGTCCACTAAAGGGGGAGACAGGATTTCTATTTATGTAAGTTTAAATGACAGATAAATACATTAATTTCATGTGTACTACCATGAATATGCCATATCTGTGTAACACAGGTTCTTCAATGATAGATGGGGTGGGAGGGGGTTATACCTTAGCTCAATGATAGCTGTATAATATAAAACAACATTAACTACTGCAGCTGGTACCAAATAAAAATGATTACGTATTGCAAGACTGCAAGACAAATGTACTGTGTTATGCTGTTACATAATACCCCTTATGCGTTGTTGGGGATGTTTTCGTCCACTAGGGGGTAAAGTTGAGTCTAATTTTGGCCACAACATTCTCTGTGTTTCAGCTAATGGAATGATTTTTGATGACAAATCTTATTTTGACACATATTTTGGGAAAAAATGCTTGAAATTTTTCAAAAACTCAACAGAACACTGTGGGCAAATTCACTACCCTTTCGTTATGTTCGGGATGAAAACACACACTAAATTAAACTGCTGTAAAAATGTATCATACATGTATCAAATCTATATTTTTTTTTTGCATAAATCTATTAATCAACCTCAGTCCTGATCAAAACTACCAAATTTTTAAAAACAAATCCAAGATTTTAACTTTTTAATTACCAAGTTCATAAATGATGTCACTGATTTGGGAAGAAAAAACACACAAAATTACATATTTTCAATAGCTAGTTTCTAGCTTGTATATGGAGTTATATGGAGTTTAACAGCAAATTATAGTGTGAGAGTGTGTGTGTATGTGTGTGTGTTAGAGAGAGAGAGAGACAGAGAGACAGAGAGAGAGAGGGAAAGATTGTGAGAGAGACCTTTGTGCACTTACCTTGATGTATCTGAAAAAATCCAAATATTCACCTCATGCTCTCAGAACTACATGGAGTAAACAATAAAAAAAAGAAGTGTGTTTATGCACCTGCTGCACAAGAACAATGCACAAGGGATACATAATAATTTTTTTTTGGCACCAGCCCCAGTTAATGTTGACAGTTAGCAGGAGTGTGGTGGGGTGCGAGGTCTGTTTTGACCAATGGATGGAGACCTCAAGGTAGTGGCCTAAATGCTGATCTGAAGATTTTGTCTTTATAGATTACAGTTTATATTGTACTTACTGAAGTACACCTCTGCATGCAGACACCCAACTGTACAAATTCATTTATAGATTTAAAACCCAGTCCTGAACCTGGAGAACCATCTTCTGCAGAGTTCAGTTCCAACACACTTGCTTGGACATTGCTACTTGTAGAAAATCCTGCTGTGATCCGATTGGCTGACTGAGTCTTGATAAAGAGCACCTGTGGCCCCTTACTAATTATGTTTCAGTCTCCTTTTGTTTGAACCAAAAGCTGTTGTTCAGACATGGCTTGTGTGGAATTGTTGCGTTGTTGATTATGTAAGTTTCCTTCTTGATTTGTTCTAGTTTAAATAATTGTGTTTGATATGAGATATTGAATTCTAGTTATGTTTAGTAGCTCTTTAATGCTATACTCATTTGATTGTTAAAGCTGATTTCAGATGTATGATTTTTATCAATAGGTTTGCTATTGTGTTTGTATTTATTAATGGTTTTGTTTATGGGTTTTAGAAACCAACAATTACCATCACTGCCATCTGTGAAATGTCTATTTGGGGTAGCTAAACTTTGCAGGACACTGGCCATCCAGGAGCAGAACTGAGAGTCGTGACATTAGCACTTTACATTCAGTGCACGTGATTTATCAACACAGAGTACATCTTAAAATGTACAGCTCATGAAAAATAAAAGTTCCAGATGGACAAACATTAAATGCATAAACCAGTGTGAATAAAATAAATAAAAAATAAATCTTAAAATAAATTTGGGGGTAGGTTGAAAAAGCCAGAATGGGAAGTTTTAAGTACAGCTTGAAGTGTGAAGTTACACAGATATGGCATATTCATGGTAGTACACATGAAATTCATGTATTTGTCATTTAAACTTACATAAATAGAAATCCTGTCTCCCCCTCTAGTGGACATTAAGTGTAAGACCTTCATTGCTCAGATAATGAAAGTCACTAGGATTTTTTGAGAAGGAAAAAGTCTGACCAGTTACAGCAACGAGTCTGAAGATCTCAGCTGAATTTGGTGAAACATTAAAATTTTAGTCGTTGTCAATTACTCTCATACTAAATGATAATAATGTTCAAATATATGTTGGCTTTCTCAAGGCCAACAAAGAAGACTGAAAAAAAAACATCATTCAATTTAGTATGTAATAAAACTAATATTACTAATTTATTTAATAAATTTAACTATATTAATTTTCCCAATTAATTATTAATGTCACACACACCTACCTAGTGCCTTTTGACTTAAAAGACGAGAGTGGTAAATGTTAGACATATTATCATGGAACTGTTCAGTCTATTATTGATTTTTATTTCCACTTCACTTTTATCCAAGGAGACAGAACTATTTGCACTGTATTTACAGTGGGAGACTATTCATACAATACTATAACCTAGAAATAATTTAAAGGGGTGACTTGCAAGTCACAGCAGCACGAATTATGTGCGCACCAACATCTGATTCAAATATTATGTTAATTAATAGTGAGCGGTGGTTTCAGACATTACTCTTATAAGACTCTTATTCTGAAAGAATGTAAGACCGAGTTGAAGGCGGAGCGATTCGACCAATCAGATGAAAGGAACGTTTCAGCACCGCCCACAAGTGCGAATGAAATATTGAAGCCATAAACCGTTTTTTAAACCCCAAACGACAAAATGAGAAATCGAGCCAAAAACTCGTTTTCCATTTGTTAGACTTAATGGAATAACGAATAAACGAGCCATTTTTCAATTTCTCGTTTTTGAATTCATGTTATCTCACTTGAATCCTCTTGAGTCTTTTCGTTTTCTGTTTTTTAATTGAAAACGGATTTGGAATGGACGGAAGATAAATCCGTGTATCATTCGTTCTTTTCATATTCAATTAAGAAATCAAAATAGGAAAATCGAAAAAGGACTTGTTTTTTCCTTATTCGTTTCATATACAATATTTAAAAAAACAAATAATGACTGTTTTTTTTGGGTCCGTGTACGGTCCATGTATATTTTGGTCATTTGATTTTCTATTTAAAAATAAATAAAGATAAATGAGAAACGGTTTGATTTTCGTTTTTTCGTTTTGTTTAAGAA
This sequence comes from Carassius carassius, assembly GCF_963082965.1. Lineage (NCBI taxonomy): Eukaryota > Metazoa > Chordata > Actinopteri > Cypriniformes > Cyprinidae > Carassius > Carassius carassius. The sequence goes on along the minus strand of NC_081779.1, from coordinate 9,004,462 downwards.
ACGGAAAACGAAAATTTAGCTGCTTTTTTCGTATTTTTGTTTGTGGGTAAAAAATGAGATTATGCTTTAATATTTGTTTGAATGTGTGGGCGGCGCTGAAACGCCCCTTTTCATCCCTTCTGTAGGTACTGCACCGACAAGCGGCAACCGCAAACTCAGTTCATTTTTACCAGGAGAGAAGCGGCAGACAGCAGAGCATATTAATCCCGCGGATTCTATACTAGTGGTGCTTGCAAGCTTTATATATATATATATATATATATATATATAAATTTTGACCAAACAGAAATTAATTTATTCAATGACATTTGAATTTTACTGTAGGCCTATATGATCTACAATGACATGAAATATGCGGATTTTTAGCCTACTAATTTTATTCTATACCTATTTAAGAAAAACCTCACAAGTAGCCTATGTTTTCATTTGCTATTACAAACAACAGCAACTGAAGCTTTATCTTGTAGAGTGTAGTCTGCTGCACTTCTCCGATCGGCGGATCCCGATCCACACCTTCCATCCCGAATACAGGGGAAAGAGCTTCAGCTCCGTCAGTTTGGATCGTAAAACACCCTAAATAACACGAAAACCTTACAAAACTCAACACGATGTGCTTTCTGCCATCTCGGTCTACATTAACTTCTTTCTGAAACGTCAGAAATGAACCAGGCTCATGCATCAGACGAACCATGTCTAGCTGGACATGTCTACTTTTAAAATAATCCATTTAAATAGAAAAATAATAATAATAATTTTATATTTAGGCCTATGTAATTCAAATGAAACCAACGAGAGGTGCAGTGTTTCCCGTCTGAACTCATTATCTGTAATGATGTCACACCATCACTATATTCATACTGTCATCTACAGAATTCGTGAATTCAGTTCATAATTCTAAGTAGCCTATAGCCTATAATTAAAACATTTAAAGTAGACTAATTATGGGGAAAACTTAACTTATTTTAATATAAATTTTATTATAAATGTGGGGTTGGGTTTTTCCTATTTTTTTTTTTTTATGAATGGCCTAGAATAAAATAAATAAAAATTAAAATAATTAAAATAATAAAGTTGTCAAGTCTGCTTTGTCAATAACATGCAGCAGCTGGAAAATTATAATATTATTTTTTATTTCATTATTAATTTAATTAATTAATTAATTATTATTATTATTATTATTATTATTTTATCTTGCAAGCACCACTAGCAAAGAATCCGCGGGATTAATATGCTCTGCTGTTTGCCGCTTCTCTCCTGGTGTAAATGAACTGAGCTTGCGGTTGCCGCTTGTCGGTGCAGTACAGAAGGGATGAAAGGGGCGTTTCAGCGCCGCCCACACATTCAAACAAATATTAAAGCATAATCTCATTTTTTACCCACAAACAAAAATACGAAAAATCCAGCTACATTTTCGTTTTGCGTTTCTTAAACAAAACGAAAAAACGAAAATCAAACCGTTTCTCATTTATCTTTATTTATTTTTAAATAGAAAATCAAATGACCAAAAGATACACGGACCTACTGTCCGGACCTACTGTCCGTGTCCGCTTGATGTATAAGGGAAACTATGAATCTAGCAACTGTGTAGAAAATGAAATAAACTGTTTATTTATTTGGAATCTTTATAAACATTTCGTAACAAATGACTTGCAACTGTGCTTTCTGCTGTCAAATAATGGTGAAAATGTTATCTCTGTGAAACCCAGTAATATCTCTACCACAATATCTTTACGGCAAAACCTAGATTATTAAGAATACACACAGGATTGTAATTTTCATTCTGGCAGTACCTAAAAGTCGAACATTCCCAGCTCCTAGTCCCTCGCAGGTGAGGATCCTGCAGGTGGCGGACTGTTTATAGCCTTTTCTCACAGCAGCTAGAATAATTTATTTGATCATTTTAATGGAGGTTTGTAATCCAGAAAGGATTAGGCTATGTGTTTATGAAACACATGTGAATTGAATGAAATTATATCCCAGTTTCAAACGTGCTTCTGATTACAGCCTGGAAGTACACAAGATCTGTGTTTTAAAGACAACCAGTTTAAATGGAACATAATTGTCTTTTGGGGTTAAAAAATTCTTAATATGAAATTTGAATGGCATGACAATTAGAGATTAGACTGCACAGGAACTGAAATTGCACGCTGATACACACTACACACACAATACTGATGTTGTTAACCTTAAGAATTTGAGAATAAAGTTGGTCAGAACAAGCATGGCAGATTTGTTACTTACTCGTTCATATGACAATATACGGTGAAATGGAGGAAGTAAGAAGCAATACTAATAATGGTCATGTTGCATATGAGTCCAAGAAAAAGAAAAAAAAAAGAAAACTTAAATTGTGTAAATTATATAGGGGATATTTCAAGTTAAATTTAAAACAAATGTATAGTTTTGTGTATTTTTGCGACTTTGGAGCCCCCTACAGTTAACATCCAACAGTGAACTACACTCAATATAATTTAATCCAGGGGTGGAAAATTCCTGGTGAGCCTGAGCCCTACAGAGTTTAGATTTAACCCTAATTAAACACACCTGATCCAACTAATCAAGTAAGTAAACTACATGGTATGTGAGTTGGAACAGGGTTGGTACAAAACTTTGCAGGGCTCCGGCCCTCCAGGAGTTGAGTTTGATAACCCTGATTTAATCCATTACGTTGGACAGCTTTGTACACATGCTTTTGTTGATGTAGCAAAGCAATCCGTGTTTTCACATAATTTCTTACCGCTCACGAAAGGGGTTTTCATAAGCTGGCTAAAAACACTTGCAGTTGCATACGAGGCAGCTGACTTGCTGCCTGTCTGCCGTATGAGGCAAAAATACGTTTATTTTTTTAGCTTAACTGTCACAGAATGGAACACACAGGATTGTGGGATATCAAAGGCATCTCAAGAGACAGGAACTGAAGCTAACATTGAATTTGAACGTGCCTTGATCCTTGGAATGCATCCTCTGAAGGCAGCATTTTTCAGTTTTTGGATGCAGCCAGCATCATTTGAGTCTCTTATCAACTGATGAGCTTAATCAGGTGTGTTTGATTAAAAGGGTTGTATAATACAATTTACATTTTTCCTTTCTGTTTGGAATGTTACAAGCTCTTGGTACATAAAGAAAATCTGTAAAGTTGCAAAGACTAAAGTTTCAAATCCAGAGATATTTTCTTAATAAATGTTAAGAGTCAACTATGCCCTCCTAAAACAGCTCATTCTAACACACCCCCACATGTCTATGTCACGATGTGGGAAGATTTGCATAACGGCGTCCAAATGTTCACACAAAAAAGAAATCATCTTACCGAACACAAGCAACACATAAGGCAGGTCTAATGTGGCAGTGTCCATCAGTTGTACTGTGCCCTTCGAAGTCCTTTATTCCGAAGAGCCATTTGAAGTGGCGAGGAGAGAGATTGATTATATAAGTTGAGAAACATTCATATTATCTAGGCTATATGAAAATTCCAACAGAGAATCTCATAATAGTGATAAAAAGTCTGATTCTTTTTCGCAAGCCGGTTTAACCGGTTCAAAAAGCCGATTCATCGGTTCCTGGCATCATTAAACAATGATGTCACTTACGCATTTCTTTTCTAACAACTCGTGCTATGTTGTATCAATGACATGTTCAAATAAAGTAATTTGTCTCAACACATATTGAAACATTCAAATAAAAAGTGATTAGTGTGAATGCACATAGCTGATAACTGCCTTTCAAGTTAATGGTGTCATTGGTCAGTTTAATTCAACCTTGTTTAATTCGTGGTTCCTTTATGTCATACTACTGAGCAGTATTGACTAACCTACAAATTAGATAAGATTCCTAAATGTTTCGCATAAACAGCACACGTTACATACACTGATGCATAAACGCGATGTTCTACATGTCTTAAGTATAAAGAAATAATAAACATGTCTTATAAACGCCTTTATTTTGCTTTAAAAACTTAAAATATTATCTGCATGCAGAATAAACCATGCTAAAATTCAGCTATTCCAGGGTTAGCAGTTACCTCTCGTCACTGTGGCAGCGAAAGTGAAAGCATTTCTCGGGTGGAGCTCGCTCTGCTTTTCGGTTCAGCATTATAATTTCAGATCGTATGCTTTAGGGTATTCTTGCTTTGTGGATTGCTCAGAAGAATTTGGTAAGAAACATTCAGGCTGCTTGTCTCCATTGCGATGCATTTGTACTCTTCTGGTAGCACTGCAATAATCTGATTTTCTGGAAGCCATCGACTTCTATAGAACAATATTTCATAACATCAACAATATGGATATAAATAAAACCTTATGTGTGAGCCGACCGAATACGATTATCGACTGTAAATGTATTTAGAAAATCTCTTTAACTACCTACTGATCCATTTGTAATTTTTTTCTTCTTTTTCAACAGATAAATCTAACATTGACGAATCAAGTTTCTCTTTATAATTCAGTTATGTGCTTCAAATTTCTAATCGTACAACAGTGAAGGAAATACCGGGCTTCTCCTCTTAGTTATTAATTCTTCCTGGGTCTCGTGCTCGGAAAGCTCGAGGATCGAAGAAAGGTAAGATTCACTGTATATTCTCTATTATGGATCAGTGGTAAGATTTCTTTTTTATCATAATGTGTTAATTCATGGATCGCAATAGCAAACATTTATTTTAAAATAGGTTGATATCTGGCACAGCGGGGCATTAGATAGCTAGATAAATTGGCCAGATATGGGCTGCGTTCAGCCACAACAAAACGTTGTTTTTGTAAGACGTTTTTTAAACGGAAACGGTGGTGCATTGAACATCCTGTTCTGTGACGTAAGAGATGCAACTATGGCAGATGAGGCCATTCTTTGTGTTCTTTTTGAAGAATTTTCGGATGAAATGGGAATAAATATATGTTTAATACTGCAAAGTACTCTCGATGTTACAGTCACTGCCAGAATAAAAGAGAACATCCCAATCGAGTAAAGGTATTTGTGGAAACTGTGGCTCCTAATTATTGTGGCTTTTCGCATTTCAGGATGAAAAAACAAACATTTAAGGTGAAGGATAATCCACATCTTACCCCCGAGACTGTGTTTTGATGTATATGATTTTATTATTTGTATTGTGAGAATTAGGCTTATCATTATTGCTGATCACTGTTGTTGTAATATAATATTGTAATATTTACCATTATATAATCAAAGGAGCATAGAAAATGTTATTAAAGTGTCACTCCACAATACAATAGCAAAATATATAAATATTTATAGTATTTTTATGTTACATTAATCCGTGTCTAGCACACCTTCCTAAGGAAAGGATATGGACCACAAGACATTTCAATTACTAAATAATATTTAGACAGACTTAAAAACGTTCCAGATTGTGCTCTTATTATTTCAGTTATTTTACCTTGTAAATAAACATGTGCAAACAATATACTTGCTCTTGTGAATTTATTTTTATGTTAATTGAATTTACTTACAGATTCCCACTGTAGCAGTTTGTGCATGTGTGTGTATACAACAGCCTTAGTAAGATTTGTGTGTAGCTTATTTACAGCATCTAGGTGTATAGAAACTTCTAATATGACTTTACGTGGAGCCATTGTGCAAGCTGTCTCTTTAATACCACTTGGTTTATATACATGTTGCTGCTGATTTGACAGACCTTTTTGACACACTTACCAAACAATAGAAAACGGATCTCAAACCTTGTTGCACACCATTTCCAGGAAACATGTCGTTCAACCCGGAAACCATAGCAAAACGTTGAGCTTGAATGTGCCGCAGGATTGTCAAAGGTTATGATTTCACAATGACTACAAACTATAGGGCCTAATACAAATTTACTTTTAATTTCAGGTGTTTCTTACCTCCTTTTTGCATTTATAAGACCTATATTTATAACTTTACAATACGCTTTATAACACAGCTGACATGTTTCTTTTTTAGATGGCTACATTTGAAGATTATTGCATAATAACCCAGGAGGACTTAGAGGATATTAAAGAGACCATATCTTCTCAGGATCTCCCATCAGCGATAAGCATGATCAAAGAATACCTCAAACAGCAGGATCTTGTAGAACTTAACATTGGTGTGACGGGAGAGTCTGGTTCTGGAAAGTCCACATTTGTCAATGCATTCAGGGGCTTAGGAGATGAAGACGAGGGCTCTGCTAAAACCGGCCCAGTAGAAACCACTATGCTGCCTGAGGTTTACCTTCACCCAAAATACAAAAATGTGAAAGTGTGGGATCTTCCTGGCATCGGAACACCAAACTTTAAAGCTGATGAGTACCTTAAACTGGTTCAGTTTGAACGCTATGATTTTTTCATCATCATCGCTTCAGATCGGTTCAGAGAATGCCACACTCAGCTGGCCACAGAGATCACGAGAATGAAGAAAAGATTTTATTTTGTTCGTTGCAAGATTGACTTGAGCATTGAGGCCGAAAAGAGAAAGAAAAACTTTGACCTGCAAAAGACACTGGATATCATCAGAGAGGACTGTGAAAACGGTTGGTTTATTATTCCAATGTTTTGACAAACACAATTATCGTTACATTTTTAAAGTTGTCATTAACATTATGCTTTATTGTGGATATATATTTGGCCATCTAAAACTGATATTAATATACATGATTGTAGAATTCATGATAATAGGCATTTTCGCATATGAATAATACAATAATCATTTGTTAATGATTACATAATAACTCTCTCATTTTTATAGGTTTGAGAAAAATTGGTATAGATGATCCTGCTGTGTTCCTGATTTCTGGATGGGAGTTTGAAAAGTTTGATCTAAATGTTCTGCAGGAGAGGATGGAGAAGGAGCTTCCACAACATAAGAGACTTGTGCTGATGTTGGCTTTGCCGAATATCACACTGGAGATTAATGAAAAAAAGAAGAAAGCTCTAGAGCAGAACATTGGAAAAGTTGCCTTCCTGTCTGCTTGTGTGGCTGCTGTTCCTGTTCCTGGTCTTTCAATTGCTGTGGATTTAGCCTTCATAGTTCACGAGATAGAGAAGTACTGCACCACCTTTGGCCTTGATAAGGAGTCTTTGGAGAAGCTCTGTGAAAGATATGGGAAGAGAATAGAGACTGTGGAGGGTCTGATTAAGTCAGCTTGGTATAAAGAAATATGCACAGGTTCAATCACAACCATACTAAGAGACATATCCTTTCTGATAACAGAAGATGCTGTTGAGTCTGTTGTTAGGTTTATACCCCTTTTAGGCACTGTGGCGGCAGGAGCAATGTCCTATTGGGCTGTGTCAACAATGCTGAAGAGTGCTCTGAATGAGGTAGCAGAAGATTCCAGGAATGTGCTCATCAGTTTGCTGGAGACTGAAGTGTAATACTGTACCACTGCCAGCTATGTAAAGTGGTCAAAAGGTTTATAAAACTATACTTAAAAGTTAATTCCTTTGGGAAGAAAAAAAATGGTCCTGACGAATTTTATACACAGAATTTTAACCTATAATTGTGATAAATATTTATGTTATATTGATTTTTGTTTTAAATTAGTGTTCTAAGAAAAGCAATACTAGATAATAAATAATAATTCAATACCAAATAAGCAGAATTAAATGATAATTGAATTGAAAAGTTCTCATTATTTTTTACATAGTAGAACTTGGTACAAAAAGTGATACAATTAAAATTTTCTTTTTCATGTGGCCTGTTAGACTGTTAATTAATTACTAATATTGAATCATACAGAAAGTGCAATCTTCCAATTAAAAAGTAACATTACACACTACATAGAATAAGTGGCAGATCTAGTTTGCATTTATGCACAGATCTATTTTGCTATACACATATTTTGTCCCATCCATAGCTTTGGTTTTCACTATCATCTCAGTTTCAGTCCATTTAAGTATGGTTGTTATGAAAGCCTGTTTCCACCGTTTAATGAAGACGAAAAAAAGGAGCACTATGCATTCCCTCCCCTCACCTACAACTCTCTAACCATTAGGCCAATACTAACCAAATATAACATATAGACTCACAATTGGGAGATATAAACTTCAGATTGGTCATTATTTTCAACGGCCTGTGATTAGCTACAATACTTAATGCTGCAAAATCAGGTTAAACATTTGGGTTATGGGCAAAATAACAGCACTTATGTTTTTGTTTGTGGATATTTTGAATAAAAAAGGAAAATTGAAATAAAAGTGATGCATATGTCATGCAGCGCTATTGTGCCTGAATGACGCGTCGCTATGGGAAAAACTATGGGTTAAAAAAATAACTCGACATTTTTAAGAGTGCAGAAAAATACCCAGCACATGGGTATTAATATATTTAAAATGTTAAAAATAACCCAATAACATGACCCAACAGGATGAACCCAGCATTTTTTACACTGAAAGTGTGATTTTGGGTTACCCCCCAAAAACACCACCATGAATAAAGAATGGTATGAAAATATCTTGCAAGACACGTTCTCCTAACGATCCAGGAACAATATGGTGATGATCTGTGCATTTTCTAGAATGATGGAGCACCACGTCACAAGAAAGCAAGAGCTATAAAAATTGGTTTAGAGATCATTATATTGAAATCCCTGGATTTTAATCCCATAGAGAACCTGTGGCCAGTCCTCAAAAGTTGACTGGACAGGCAGAACCCCACAAACTGTGATCGACTGCAAGTGTTAATAAGTTAAAAATGGACTGCATTAGTCAGGTTTTGGCCAAAAAGCCAATGGCTTCTTTGAAAACTGAAGACTAGCTGTGTAAGACATACTACTTTATACGAAACTGACAAATAATATTTGCAAAAACATTTGAACATTAGTAATTAAGTTTGGTGTTTAGTTGTGTTGATCTATGTTTGGATTCCTTAATCGAGATCTGGCTTGACAGTTTGAGAACACTTTATATTGAGTATCTTAGTTTTGGTACTTCTCAGACCATTTTTGTATATTGCTACTTTTGTATGTACTTTTATAAAAAAATATATATAAATGTTGTTTTGTATATCATTTTTAAATAGTGTTCACATGACTCAATACATTAACAAGTTCTTTGACATTAACAATTGTAGTTATTTTGAAAACAAATGTTTTTATGAGATTATATTTATTTTTCTATATACAGACTTTTCACTGTATTTTCTCAGTTTCAATTCATTGGGATTTAAGGATTAGTATTCGCTGCCTTCTACGCTGTATTTTAAAACAAGTTGTCATCCGAAGCAGGAGGTGGCGCTGTAGTGTTCAGAGTGTTTCCGTACATACAGTGGACACGTCATGCTAGCGTAAAATCATCTGCTCATGTGTGTTCAACTGGCTTCGTAATTTTGAGGTTCAAGCTGACGGACGAAGGTAACGTGCCTGCTCAGTATATATTTTATAGAAAGTATGGTGAGAATGACTCATTAAAACTGGAGGTTTTTATGTGATTGTGTATAGGTTAACTGTCGACTTGTTTAATACTCTAAAACGAATGTAAAATGGAAATGTATCATAGTGTGTAGCATTTACATTATAGATAACGTCATATACTAGAGTAATTGATATTAGTCTTCCAACACATATGTTTTAGTATACTGCATTAAATACAGTTAATTATGCTCCGTACAATAATTATACTGAAATTTTGTTTTTGTGTTATACACGTAAGCAAACAAAATTACCCGTTTGAAGTGTATCAAAAGTCGTTAAATTGTATTTTAAAATGTGTTATATTGAAGGTCAATACACGTGAATTATACAACTGTTAAACTGGTCAACACGAGCCTTTTATTGCCTTTTATATAATCTAGTGGCTTCACTTCTTCACATGTGTAATCCACCGCATCATACGCGTGTGTTTTCCAGCACTGGTGATAACGTTTTTTGTTGTGGTTTAATTATTCCTAACAAATTGAGATGTTCATTATATTCGTTAAAATCCTAATTTGACCCCCACAGATGAGGCTGCTCTGTATATTTGCTCTGGTTGCTGTGGTGGGTCTGGTGGCAGGAGAAGAAGGGGCTCGTCTGTTGGCCTCCAAGTCCCTGCTTAACCGATATGCTGTAGAGGGACGAGACCTTACCCTGCAGTACAACATCTACAATGTGGGCACCAGGTATTGTTCTCTCCGAATTGAACCAAATAAGTTTAAGGACTGATAAAGGGCTTTGTGTTTTGTTTAAACGTCATACAATTTAAGTATCTTTCTAATCTAGTTTATTATTGTTTAATATTTTTTCTCCTTTTTTTGCTTCTTTCCAGTGCTGCTCTTGAGGTTGAGCTGTCTGATGACTCGTTCCCCCCTGAAGATTTCGGCATTGTCTCTGGAATGCTCAATGTGAAATGGGATCGTATTGCTCCGTATCCTCATTCATTAAGCAATAGTTGTATGTATATATATATATATATATATATATATATATATATATATATATACAGGAGCGCCCCCAAGGGGTGGCCAGGGGTGGCAAACTCTGGCCACCCCTAGGATTATTTACAGTGGGTCCTATTAATTTAAATGCAGAATGTAAATTCACAATAGTTTAAAAAGTGAAAAAAAGTGCAGCACCTGCTGCAGCCACAGTTTTGCGTCTCTGAGCAACATTAAAGTGTTTAGTTCCTGAATGAATCAACCGTTTAAATGATTCGGTTCAATCGCAATGACTCACTTATTAACAGTGACTCGCTGTCACCTATTGGCGGTTTTAATTTCACATTTAATGGAACCTTTTCATTTTTTAAATAATTTCAAACATCAGTTTTCAATGTTTTATCTTTAAAATATCAAAACATATTTTATTCATTTGTAACTGCAGGTTAAAGTATTCCATGTTCCACGGAGATGCATTAAACAGTAAGCCCTTTCACACATACAGACTTTTCCGGAAAATTACCGGTAAATTGCCGTAAAGAGATCATGTGTGAACAGGATCTTTTAAAAAATACCGGTAAATTCGTTCAGGCAATTTACCGGTATGAGAAGTTGTAACATTACCAGTAAATTGCCGGAATTCTGCTCTGTGTGAACACAGAAGGAAAAATACCGGTATGAGTAAGTACGAGTTCAGAACGCGATGACGTAAGACGTTTACTCCGGGCCAATCATAACAATGTGACGCATTCACGCACCGTTTAAGAAAATTAAATAAATGTCATCCAACTGAAGCGACAGTGAAATTAAACCGCTTCTCCTTAGCCGGGCGGATGAAGAAATTTGTCGTCAATTGAGAGGAACTGTTAGTGATGCAGTGACGTATGATAAAATAACTGTTAACTGTCTCTGAGAGCAATGCATTCACAGGACAAAGTCAGATCATCAATAAACTGAAAAAATTGCTTCTTAATATCTAAAAATTAAACGACCATCACAAACGAAGTAGTAGTGGAAGTATTTCTTGTTCCTATTATGAATTTTGTCAATCTATTTGGGGATCCTGCTACTCCATAAATCCTGTAGTTCTAACCAGTGGATCTCAACCCGCGGCACGTCATGAAATCACATGCGGCCCACCATGCCGAACACAATAATAATTAAAAAAAAACTTTTAAGTTTTACAACTTATTTTAGTTTGTACCTAGGGAAAAACACATAGGGTACAAACGAGAAGTCGGAGCAGTGAAGAAGAGTGCTGGACATTCGGCATCAACTTTCAGTTTGCCCCGCAACTCACTTGAGGATGTTCAGCCCGTCTTTTTTCCCTATTCTCCCAAAACCGCTTATACTGTTTCAGCTATTAAAATAGTTCAGTTTTGTATGTTTGGAGCAGTTTTTGATCGTTAAACAGGCCTATAAGTTTTGTTTTTAAAGTAACAAGCGGCCAGCACAGAGAGGGAGAGTTGATTATAGCCTATGTTTGATCAGTTTAGCCTTCTCAAATCATCACGAATTGTCTAAAATAAAATCTAAAGATATAAAACAGTTCAAGCATGTAACGATGTTTTAACGTTAAACCCATATAAATGTACACTATCTCGAATATTTTGTGCGGAAAGTGCAAGATAAAGCACGCTTTTTTGGGACATATAGGTGCCAGCGAGATAATAATATAAAATAAAGAAATATAAAATAAAGAAAATAAACATGCTTTCATAATATATAATAATATATAATAAACATAATATATATTCTATTTCCCTCTGTCACATTCATGGTAATTAGCCTACTTTTTTTCCGGTACTTTGCAACATATTTTTAACTCAAATGAATGCAGAACTGTTTATCTGCGCTGATAGACTATTTGATATTAATTTGGATCAGCAAATTTGGATCACAAGTTTACATTTGTGAACGCACCTTTTCTGCGATGTCGCGGGTCTTACAGACTGCAATTTACAATCGCAACTTCATTGGGCTATTAATCCTTTCAAGACAAATTTTCACTAAATTGGTCAGCTCCCTACAGCATCAGGTGTTTCATTAATGGTGAGTATAATTATTCAAACCAGTCGTCTATTACGATGTCTCTGTAACAAAAGCAGTTGCATGAATACTAAAGTTTGAAACAAAAAATGAAACCATCAACAGAAATACTGACCATGTATTACCCTCCATGTTTAAAAATACAAGCGCAGCTGTTTAGAGGTTAATGACGTCACAGAATTTACCGGTATTTTGGAATGGATGTGTGAATGGTGCTTTTCTGGAAAAAAGACGGAATGTTGTTGACTGTGTGAACAGCGCATTTTTTAATTTACTGGTAAAGTCGTTCCGGTAATTTTACGGCAATTTACTGTTATTACTGTGTGAAAGAGGCTAGTGTGTAAAAACATCTAAATGGCACTTCAGATGCAGCTTCTGTTTTATCTACATTGCAAAGATCAATTTTGTTGATACTGATTGCATTTGCTTGGTAACAGCCCAAATGCAAGTATTTGACCTAAAATATGGTGCACACTTTTAGAAACATTGGTGTAAAGGTAAAAAAAAAAAAATTCAGGTGTCAGCACAATTAAAAATAAGATATCAGCAGAATAACGCTCAGCAAAATAGTGTAATTATCGTTATCGATAAAATCCTAGAACTCAGAGATATAACTTTTTATCTATATTGCAAACCCTTAATTTTTTTTTCTTTATTTTAATGTGCCACCCCCAAAATTTACTGTGGCCTCATTTGGCCACCCCTGTTAACATTTTCTGGGGGCGCCACTGTATATATATATATATTACACACATACACGCATATACATGACCATAGCCAGGCTTTGAAAATTATTGAGGTCCAGGGGGTTTCTATAATAACCCCCTTATTTTAGATTTAAAGACAGAGATCTGCATTTTTTTGGAGGGATGTTCATTTGTTAATCATAAAAATAAGTATACCCTGTCCATAAATAAACATAAGCTCTAGTGGCACAGAAGGTAAGAAGTGTGACTTACATATTTTGACGTGATAGACCTGGGTTCGAATCCGCCTTTTGGTGAACTTTTTTTCTCCTTTTTCAAATTTCAAATCACATCAGAAAATCATTTATTTTCAATGAAAATTAAGTAAATCAAAATTTTGAGAATAAAGTATTGGGTAGGGTAAGGGTAGGTGCATCCATTTAATAATTTGAATTCAAAATAAAATTAACACAAGTTATTGTTGCATACTGTTTTATAATGTACTACAATACTGAGGTGCAGATAATTGCCACAATAAGTAGTATAAATAGCAGAAAATCCAGCTATTTTAACATAGTATAAATAGAATCTATAACTATTTGCACTTGGTGTACCGCTGCCTTTTATTGATAATTGGCAGACTAATGCCAGCGATGCAATGTTGGCAGATATTTTTATTAAAATAAACAAAAACCTATAAATAACATAAGCCAAAATTATTTAAGATATTTTTGAAATTAGATAAGATAAAATTATCACGGACCCTAAACCGCAACATCCTACTTTACTGACTTTCTAAAGTGTCAAATTAAGAGGAAAAACAAGTAAAAAAATTGCTGGATCTGGCAACACGGAGGCTGCGTCCACGCTCTTGCACAAATTTTATTTTCGAACATGAAAAATTTACCGAGGTCCGGATCTCTGTGATCTCATAGCTGGCTACGGGCCTGTATGTGTATGTGTGTGTCCTTACATTGTTTAGGAGCATTCTAAGTCCGATGTGGACTCTCATCCTTGTTTAAACTGTATAATCCTGTTTAAACTTAAATCGATCACTTTTTTCTTTATTGATAGCACTTGACATCATTAGAACTGTATCAGACAGTCAAGTTGCTTTATTTACTTTGTTCTTCAGTAGATTGTTCTTAACTCTTCTTCTCTTCAGTGCTAGTAATGTTTCTCACACAGTGGTTCTGCGGCCTCTGAAAGCTGGATACTTCAACTTCACCTCTGCCTCCGTTAGTTATCTGGCCCAGGAGGGTGGACAGGTTGTGGTAAGTGGAGTCCTATGATACCTTTCATGTACATAGTCAGTATAAGTTTTTTTTTTTTTGGTACATAGTTTAGCTTTAAGTTTGAACAATGTTTTGTTATTACAGTATATGTAAATGTAGTTATTGGCTGTTAGCTAAGACTTTTCTCATTCTTTGCATCTGATAGGTTGGTTACACAAGTGCTCCAGGTCAGGGAGGCATCCTGGCCCAAAGAGAGTTTGACAGACGCTTTTCTCCACATTATGTAAGTGCTTTAATATGGAAAAGGGTGTAAAATTATCTTTAATGTATGTGCAGTTATATTGACATCTAATCTGTTTTTCCTTCTAAAAGCTGGACTGGGCAGCTTTTGGTGTCATGACCCTTCCCTCCATTGGCATTCCTCTGCTCTTGTGGTACTCCAGCAAGAGGAAGTACGACTCACAGAAGAGCAAAAAGAACTGAGTTCTCTAATACAGGATAAAAACAAATCGGGGATCATTGTGGGAATGGAAGGAGGCTGGAATGGATGTGCATTATGGTTGGCGGAAGTTGAGAATTTTGTTTTTGAATAAATGAATTACCCATATTGGGGTAAATGGTCAGTGAATTAATCTTTTAAGTGAGGTTGGTCTTCATCAGAACTTGTGAGGAATAAGCATCAAGCAGTAGGATCACTAACTACTTTTTGACATTTAAAGTGGTATTTTCAGGGTGACTTCATGTGCACCATCTTTTTTTTTTTTTTTTTAATTGTCAAATGCTAAACAGAGCTGTACAGTCCTTCATGATCAATGTCGAGCGTGTTTGTGGAAATAAAAGCGGGATTTATAGAGATCCTCTCATTGTGTGTCTGGTCACTCACTGAAATGTGCTTTCATCTGTGTGTCTGCTTTCTTCTGTGCTTTTCTTCTCATGTAGTGATTAGTGCATTCTTGGTCCTTATGGTAATATCATCTTTCTATCAACTAAGTAATGCAATGAAAAAGCTAGTTATATTATGGTCTATCCAACCTCATTTGGAGCTATCAGTTCACTGAAACAAACAAAATCAATGCCTTTTAAGATGAATAAATATATTTGATTAAAGTGATTATTTAATTATGACATTTTTGCAGTGCAATTACAACTTTGAAAGAGTGATTGTATGAAAAATAACATTAATTACATTTAAATGATAAACTAATAAACATGCTTATAACCTCCACGGGGAGGTCACTATTAACAAGCCTTATAAATGTATATACAGGTTATAAGCTATGTTATAGTACATATATGTATCATCCTAATATTTATTACTATGCTGTTTTTTTAAACTTCTCATACAGAGTATTTATAAAGGAAAGAGGTACAGAGGTGAATACAATCATAAGGTCAGCGTTTGGGGTTTGGTGGGGGAAGACATGCTCTTTTTTTGGTTGGTCTTTCTGGAATTTGCTCATAAATTGAGCTGGAGGAATCAATCAGATTTGGCTGCTCTGAATGATGAAAACCTGAGTGTTGAGGTTGAGTCATCATTGGGGACACACCAAAACTCTGAGGGAAAAATCATAAAATGTAGCATTTTTATAACAGACTGAGCACTTTGTACTACACAGAATATCACTCATAAAATCTCATGGATATTTACCTGCCCAGTAAGCTCTGGTCGTAAAGGAGCATGAACAGATCTTGGGGGTGGTCGAAGAGGAAGACTAGGCCCAGGTCTTGGTACAGCATAGCCTTCTTGGGCACCCTTGATATTCACCTCTGAATATAGATGATGGTTCACTGAAGAAAAGGTCAAAAAAGCAAATAATGTACCAAATAAGCATGTATATATATTTACTATATACTATTTCAGTGACCCTATTTAGTGCATGGTTCTTTTGAAACCAATTTAAATTATTATTATATTTGAACTCCAGACAGGAAACGTTAAAAGCTATTAAGTCCTGAGCAAGTTTGATGCTTGTTTTCCTCGTTTCTCACCTTCATCCACAGCTGCCTGCCTCCACCGGCCCACGGCATAGCAGTCAATCTCTTCTGGATGACTGCGTGTGTGTGGAGTTTCTTCATAAGTGTGCAAGGGCTCCATTTTCCAGTATTTTGGGTCTGCTGTTGTGTCAAAGTTTGGGATGGATGGAGTGGTAACAGCCGCTGTCGCTCCCTGGAGGTCAGGGTGGGCACTGAAATTGGGGGGATTTTCTGATACTGCTCTGGGGGGTTTGTTAACTCTAGCATATGGAACATCCACAGGAGAAGCTTGTTCCCCTGTTAGATTAAGATTTAAGGGTCTTTCAGCAACCTCAGATCTGCCATTCTAGAGGAAGGGAAAAATAGTATTAATGAAGTATGTCCTGTTTATAATATGACATCAAATACTTAAAAAAGTCTTAACTAACTTTATCCTTACGAAAACATTTTTTTACCATTTGTATAACCACAGTTTTACTACAAACACCATGGTTAAACTATGGTTAGTGTAGCAAAACCATAGTTAACTTGTGGTTACCCTGGTTGAACTACTATTGTAACCATGTTTTTTGGGTTGTAGTAAAACCATGGTTAATTTTCTTAAGCATAAGCTTTGTGTAGTCTGATTTGATGGCACAAGGCAAGAAAATGTTGTTATCCAGTAAATTTGAGCTGTTTTTGGCATTAGATAACTTCCCTTTAGAAGTATAAATTAAAAGAATCAATTGCTTCGGGATTCGCATTAGCTGAGTTGTTTTTGATTCACTAAATTGATCTATTCAAACGAATCATTTTGTGTTCAACAAAGGACAAAGATGATATTATTGTACACAGGTATGACTTTGAAATAAGGCTATGGGATTTTGAATCAGTCTCATTATCCCTCAAAGTTTAATACAAGAAATGTGAGAGAGAGAAAAAAAAATAGATTTTGCTTTATGCTTTCATTGTCTGTAATTTTCTTACTTCTAACCCAGGAGGCGCTGTTTCAGTTCCAGACTTGAATTCTGGCTGTGAGGGAGTCTTTTTTAATGGCTTTCTCACAGCTGCATACTGCACAGGCTCTTCTGTAGCAGAAGTGGTCTGTTTGGAGGGGTTTGTGGGTAATGAGCTCAGAACAGCTGGACCTATAGCCATGGGCAGTTGTGTCTGCTCCTCTTGATCTATTATTGCTTTTCCATTTCTCTCTTCTTCCCCGTCCTTCACCCTCCACCAATTAATTTCAGAAATACTCCCATCAGGCTAGATAGCAAGAAAAAATGACAGGATATGAAGTGAGATATAATATCCCCCTTTCTGTATTAAAAACTATAAAGATTTGCTAGGGGAAAAAAATGTTTGTGTACCTGCATGCAAGGCACAGTCAACATCTCATTAAAGGGCCCCACAGGATTATGGGTGTAGTAGCTGATTAGGTCATCCAGGCTTCTATGACGGCTGTGTTCTCCAGCAATTAGATACACACTACCAGCTGATCCACACTCTGCCTCTTCAATTATGAAATGACGACACCGGTCTTCTCCTCTGAGATTTTTAATGAATTTGTTATTTAGTAAGTGAGATTACGGATTTTGAAGATATGTACAATGACACCAAAATGTAGCTGAACACACTGCATAACCTAAATGACATTGCATTAGATAACAAAATATCTCACTTCTATAAGATATACTAGTATTTTGCAAGTATTTTAAAATGAAAGTACCTGTAAGAAAGCACAAAGCCAATCTTTGACTCGCTGAGCCTCAACAGGAAACTGCCTTGCGGCTTATCCTGCAGCAGCTGTTCCGCTTCCCTGAGAGAGTGAGAAAGACAGGTTGTGTTAAAATGGAAACCGAATATATGTGTTTGACACTGTTTCACATCTGCATTTGTGCAACTTTGCTTGTGCACGTGGTTTTCTTTTATGTTTTTGGAAGAATATTTAGATGTGGCTGTAACCTGCGTGTAGCAAAACCGTGGAGCCAGCAGGGGAGAGGCTGTCCGGGCCTGTGCATTCGAGGCAGCTGCGTTCTTTCAAACCACAGCAGAGTGTGAGCGCGTAGAGATGGAGTCAGAGCCTCCAGGGGCCTCACGGGCCCCAAAACCAGAGCAGGATCTATTCGCTTCACTGTCGTCTTAAACATAGAGAATCCAAGTGTGATGTACTGTGTAATTATAAACTACAAAATCTCATAATACACATAAACATGGAAATAGACTTACAAATAAAAATAAAAGTACTATTTTAAAATCATTTGAAGAATGAAAATCAGCTTGCGGTGATTTTGAAAATGACTTCAAAAGCCCCCACAAGATACTTTCTCGTGGGTTATTTCAGAATACTTAAAAATATTGTATTTGATAAATTTGGCCTGAAAATTAAAAGCTTTGTCAGTTTTTACTTTGTTTTTGGTCGAACTGACCAACCTGCTATTTCTTTACTTCAAAAGGCTCTTTAGAGAGAATGTAGAACAGGTGAACCGCTGATAGAAGTGATTTTTGTTTTGTGGAAATTGTAGCGTATGCGCATTTTTACTTTGAGGACATTAGAAGTTTTTGTAACACTTTCTATGAAGCCCGTATTTGTAATTTTTTATGAAGGTATTCTTAAGGCATTATAATGAATGCATAATGCATTATAAAAAACTTTATAATATGTTACATCAACTCATGAATAATCATAACAACAATTACGATACATCATAATACTTACGTATATATGGTTATAAGTTTAAGCGTATGATTATTTATGACACCATATTATATCTACTTCATTTACAGTATAATGGACTGTATCGTATCTTGACATTGTTTATTTAAAGATCTGCACAGTTATCTTACTACAGCTTGTGAGTGGTTAGATGTTGAGTGTTATTTGAGTGTTTCCTGTGGAGCTCATGTTTATTTATTCATGTGAGCTTAATACTCCAAGTGGAAAAAATTCAATGTTTTATATGGTTTTATATCCCCTTAATCAATCGACTATAAGCAAATTTGTAACTACATCCCAAATAACTCTCATTAGAGTATGCTCAAGAATGCTCAAGGATGGCAGAATCTAGTATGATAGTATAAGCTGACATATATTAAAAAACATATATTTACAGTAGCAGACATACTAATACTCTGATGACCCTTAGTTGATATGCAGTTGCAGAGGTACTTAACAGCTGTCTTAAGGGTACCATCAAAATAATCAAACTGATATTACAATAAAAAATTGTTAAAAGCAAATGTGTCATATTACACATTCATCTGATCTTTCTGATCTTATGGCTGTTTGAGTTAAAAATATATATATTATTATTATTATTATTATAATTACTACTTATAAGTGGTCTTTGACTGTTTTAAGTAAAGTAGCATCAGAAAAATGGCAAGATATTATGTATTATAAATATGGGCTTCATAGAAAAGTGTTACCAAAGTTTTTTTTAAACTGATTAAATTGTATAATAATAAATTATATATATGTACTGCGTATGTGAATAATCATAGTATCTTACAAGCTTAAGGTAGTTTAATTAACCATTATTTGAATTCAATATTTTGAAGGATTATTAGAAGAGTTATTTTTTGGAACAGAGCTCTGCAGACTATTAAAGTTGGTTGGTTACACGTCAATAATTTGACATAGTCACCTCATTTTCCTTCTGATGTCCCTGGTTTAATTGCTCTATCCCTTGTTGTGCTGTGGGACGACACTTTATGCTCCGTCTGGGTTTTATGGGAGGTTTCTTGGTCGTGGGATGATCCTCTGGAGCTACAGATGGACGGGGCTTTGGTCTCGGGTAATGGACAGGAAGAGTGCTCAGTCGCTCTTCTCTCTGCTGAGATTCAGCATCTGTACAGAAATAAAATGAATCCTCCTAAATTTGATCATGAAAGCAGACAGTATTGAAAAACTTAACAATAGTAAATGAAAGATGGATCTGATTTTATTTCAATTTAATTTGTTAAAATGATTCCCTATTAGTGCCTTCGACCTTTAATTGAATGTATTTATCTTTAAATACATTCAGATGTTTAATATTAACTTGTAGATGTAGAGTATCTAAATATCAGATACAATATCAGTGTGCGAGACTTTGAAAGTTGAGATACAGTTAGAATCACACAAAGTCAGGCTCAAAATAACCCTGAACGGAAATGTCAAGTTCTCCACAAGCACCTTAGCAACAAAGAACATTCTAGATACCAAACAATCAACTAAATTATAATGTTACAAATATTAAAGGCTCTTTGTAACACTAATGCTGTTTTGAGTGATTATGTTATAGCCATGCAGTCAGAATCATTGCATGTGTCTGAGAATTGTAAGGAGTAGATTATCATGTAGACCATGTATTGTAATTTTATATTACGCAAATATACGCTAGGATATTTCTGTTTTTTTAAACTAACTCTCAATTCTATATTAATGCTATATTATATTAACACATTAAAACAAAATAAGTACAGCTTGAGCACCACATAGCTTCATTCTGACAGTAAATAAAACATAAAAAGTATATTTACTTTCACAAAAGGATAAATTAAATAAGTATAACCGTGTCAAAATAACAGCATTATGTGACATTCTAATAAATATGGAGATTTTAAGATTTTAAAAGAAAGATTTACAGTCGTCAGTGTACCGTCAGAAGAAGCAAGTACCGTAAACGCAACTTATCTCAAAACCATCAGGTTGTTGTTTGTTTATTTTTTGTAATAAAACACAGTTGATTTCTACCTTAGAAAGAATTATTATGTAAGTTCAAAAAGGTGTTGAGATATGGCTGACCTTTAATGTTTTGGTTGTCAAAGTCCATGCTCAAGTGCAGGATGTAAAATGTTAGCTCTTTCTGTCTGTTCTTGAGTGTTTCTGCCTCATCCTGTTTAATGCATGTGTGACTGAGAGAGAAAGAGAGAGAGAGAGAGAGAGAGAAAGAGAAAGAGAGCGGAAAAGGTCACAGGCAAAGATCTGATAGTGAACTGTTTCATTTTTAAACTTCTTGTGAAATATTCAACTGATAAAATAAACAACCTAACAACTTGCATTGATTTTCAAAACCTGCAGTGCACTGGACAAAAAATAATTAGTATTGAAACCAAATTGCATCAGAAATTTCTAGTAAATTACACAAACAATTACATAGAAACAGAAAACACTTAACACTTTGAATTACATGTGAGCATTTGAAGTAGAAAACCTGAAATGGTATTTTCCTTTAAACATATTACAATAACCTTTTATTTACAACTTTGAAAAATCATTTTTTACAGTGTGCCACAATTTATGAATTTTTCAATAATTTGAACTACAACACAATTACCAAATGATTTAAAAAAAAAAAAGCTTTGAAAGGAAATGCATTAACATAGCTTGCAAAAAATGATATGTAAAAGTGGAGGTACTCATGATATCATGTTACTGCTGTTTTATTGAGTTTCTGTAGATTTGTTTAAATGTTTTTTCATGTTTGTCTATAAAACAAAACTCATGTTTAAAACTTTCTGTAGAATGTTTTCCCTCTTCAACACAAATTTTAAACATCTACATTTGTATCTATGCAACCTGTCTCTATGTTCATGTGCTTTTTATGTGTGTTTATTCTTAAGCACAGTGAGAGTGTTGTTAGGGTGAGAGAAAGAGCGAGGGTGTGTTGTGTGTGAGAGAGAGAGAGAGAGAGAAGAGGCAGATGCGTCACATGACTTGCTCACCACAGGAAGAGAAAGAACGACCACAATGAACAAGAGAGGTGAGGAAAATAGAAAGAGATGACAAATGGTAATCAAAGTACACTGTACCCAATACCCGCAAGCTTTACTTTAACATTTCTTAATAATGTATTGGGATACACAATGAGATTTCTTCTTTTTTCTTTCTTCCTCGCTTTTTTTTCTGTTGGCTATTTTATTTAGGACCACATTATTATAATGTTATTATGAGGTTATTATTAAAATTACATATTATGATACTCATATATTTAGTCAAAAATAAAATTCTCAAATTAATTCTCATTTAACAAAGGTTTGCCCCCCCCCCCCCCTTTTTTTTTAAAAAAGGTTTTACTTTTATTTTTTTATTTATTTATTCTGTTTCCAAAATAATTTATATTAGAACAGTTACAGGGCACCTCCACTAGATGGCGCACATACCTTAACATTCAGAATGAAACTCGGCACGAGACAGGAATGAAAATTACCTGTCATTCTTTGGACTTTTATTTAGCATTGTCATACATATTGTTCTCTCTTTGCTTTCCACTTCGTTTTAATCTGATTCAGAACGTCTGTTTCAAAAATGTGTTGGTTAAATAAGAACAGCTGTCCAGCCATTAGATCTAAACTGAGTCCACTCTAATTCTTGCCTGCACTATTATTAGTCACCTTAACTAATTCTCCGAAAATTTTCCGACTTGTTTCTCCTGCTTAAATGCACAAACGAGTCATTTTTTTTCTGCTGCAGTAATGCATCATTTCAGCCTCAATCTCTCAACCGTGAATTCCAGAGGTTTATGGCGCTGCAGAGAGTTACCGATACAACCAGCCGTTTTTCATAAGGTGTGCCACGGCAAGCAGTTTTAACACTTACTGTTTAAAACTACCTGATGTAGGCTGTTACTACAAATACTGGTGCATCTCAATAAATTAGAATGTCGTGGAAAAGTTTATTTATTTCAGTAATTCAACTCAAATTGTGAAACTTGTTTATTAAATAAATTCAGTGCACACAGACTGAAGTATTCTTTGGTTCTTTTAATTGAGATGATTTTGGCTCACATTTAACAAAAACCCACCAATTCACTTTTTCAACAAATGGTGACATGTCAATCGGCTGATCAACTCAAAACACCTGCAAAAGTTTCCTGAGCCTTCAAAATGGTCTCTCAGTTCGGTTCACTAGGCTACACGATCTAGAGTCCTGCACGGGCGACGAGTGACCCGCAAATTTGGCTGAAACGGGTGAAAAATATCCAACTGTGTCAGATACGGGTGCAGGTCGGGTCGGACACAGGGGAAACATGGGTCTAAACACGGGTTCAAAACAGTCACGTGCAAACGTAAAAATAGGCCTACGTTCCACTTTTTAAAAAAATCACAACCGCGCGAACGGCTGCATGAGCTATTAGTTAACAGATGTAAAAGAGATCAGCCAGCTGTTTTTTTTTCGTTGTTTTTGTTTTCCGTTTATATATACACACACACACAGACACACACACACATACACATATATATATGTGTGATCAGTGACTCAAGCACTGATGGACCAAAGAGCACGTATTTCGACATTTGCAGTAAAAACGTGAAATATAAATTCTCAGAAAATGCATTTAATACCAATATATTGAAACGTCTGTGTATATACTCCATTAATAAAGTAGTCCAGACATTGGAAAAATATCAGTCCACATGCGTTTTATATTTAATATGAGGGAAATAGACATGCATGCATGCGTGACACAAAAAGTCTTTAACTTTTAGGTAGCAAAATATTTTTTAGTAATTCTGTCAATTACACTAAGGTTATTATTTGCTTCTTATTTATTAAATACGGGCAATTGATTGATAAAACATTGATCAAAATTAAGATAAAATTTATAAAAAAGGAATATCTTTTAAAAAGAGTTTTCCATAAAACAAAACTTAATGCAATCATGTTTTACCAAAAACAGTGCCGTAGTAGGGCGCCAGCGCCTCTGCCTCGCGAGTGGATGATAGCCCTGAAGATGCCTAGCAATGATATACCTTTAGTGGTAGTATACCTTTAGTTAAGTTATACCTTAAGAGTCTTCGTATCGCGTTAAGAGACAATGTTATAGGGAAACGCAGCCCAGGTATGTTGCGTTTCATGCATAATGGAGATTCCAAAGCGCTCTTCTTTGGTCAGAACCATCGATAGTAATTGCGGATAGGTCTGTCCTATGCACCTAAACTTTTAACAATGCAACAAAATATTTAAAGAGCATCAAGCTATTAAAATCTATATTATGTTTACGCACAGATAATATAACAGTAGGCTATATTAGTCAATCTTTTTATTAGGTTAAGCAGTGATTGGATAATCGTTTTTTTTTTTTTACGTTTTTAATTTAAGGCCCACCCACAATTGGTCTGGCCCATTCAAAAACTGTAATCCTGGCACCGTGCCTGAGCCACACTGAGCTCTGCGTAACGCCCACAGGCCTGAAGTAAATCAGACAGATGCTGTCCTGTACTGTCTGAAATTGCTAACTCTGGCGAAGCATGTGCAAAACAGATTTCAATCAAGTCAATCAGGATACATAACACAGCCTACTATAGGCCTACACCCAACATTGTCTGATGTAGGCTAGACGAAATTGCGTTACTCAGTTTTGTGGTAACGTTAGCCATGTTCTTTATGTACAGGCTTTTTGACAGCTTCGGCTGAGGTTGCCCTTGTGTTAATGCCAAAGGCCGTGTAATAACTTCTGTATGACCTGGCAATAAAATTTGAAAAAAGTGTGTCTAATGTGATTGGCTTAACTGATTTGATTTCGGGTGCGGGTCGGGTGCCGGTTCTATTTTAAGTGGGTCGGGTCGGGATTTTAATTAGTGCTGCTGTCGGAAAACGGGTCGGATGCGGTTTTAAGCACTGCGGGTACGGGCGGGTGCGGATTTACAAAATCGGACCCGTGCAGCTCTCTGACACGATCATGGGGAAGACTTCTGATCTGAAAGTTGTCCAGAAGACAATCATTGACACCCTTCACAATGAGGGTAAGCCACAAACATTCATTGCCAAATAAGCTGGCTGTTCACAGAGTGCTGTATCCAAGCATGTTAAAAGAAAGTTGAGTGGAAGGAAAAAATGTGGAAGAAAAATGTGACCGGGTGAGTTTTATCATGGTTTGTGGATTCATTAGAATCAGTTTCCATTTTAACTTCTGCATATTCCCAATGGGAAGACACACCCGCTGGCATGGACTGATGTCTTGTCATTGATTACACCTGCTGGCTCAATCTTTGAGTTGTGTTTTAGTGGAGGCCTAGTGGCTTTATAAGAAGCAAGTCTAAGTGTGGCAGTGTCACTCCGCTCTGTTTTTCTGTCTTGTGGGCCGTAAAGGTCCAGGGGTTTATGTCTGTTTGCTTTTCCCTGTTGTGTGTGTGTGAGTGTGTGTGTGTGTGTGTCCGAAGAGTCTAAGAATGAGGTAAGAAACACTTTTCTTCTGGGCTTCCTTTCTTTTGAATGGGGGAGATTGTTTAAATTGGAAGTCTATTCGTGTTTTTATTTGTATTTTATGTGTGGCCTGAGAGCGCTAGCTGTTGTTTCATAAACCTGTATCTACGGCTGTTTCTAACACTAACCTCATCTACGGCTGTTCTTACGGCTGTTTTGTATACCATCTGTTCCTTTTGCTGTAGTTTCTTTTTGTTTGTCACTTGCTTATGGATTTGTATGCACTGATTTGCTGTGGGGTTTGTCCCTTCTGTTAATGGTAAAGCTTTATTACGGTCTCTTTGTAACTGTGGGTACATAACTGGTAAATCACGAGACCATTCTTGAATGTTTTAGGATTATTGACTGTAAAATAAATGTTTTATTTGGGTAAGTCACGTCTTTCGCTCTTTTTTAGTAGTATCGAACCTGTTTCCTTGTGTAGCACGTGAGGGTGCATGGTATTTCCCTGGGTGCAAGCCCTAGGGTGGCGTAGTCGTCTCCACACACTCCATTTCTGTTGCATGACACCACATTGCTACAAAAATGTGGACAACCAACCGAGAGAACGGCAGCCTTATGAGGACTGTCAAGCAAAATCAATTCAAGAATTTGAGTGAACTTCACAAGGAATGCACGGATGCTGGGGTCAAGGAATCGAAAGCCACCAAATGTGTCAAGAAATTTGTCTATAGTTGTTCTATTCCTATTGTTCAGCCGCTCCTGAACCACAGACAACGTCAGATGTATCTTACCTGGGCTACGGAGAAGAAGAACTGGACTGTTGCCCAGTGTTCCCAAGTCCTATTTTCAGATGAGAGCAAGTTTTGTATATTCATTTCGAAACCAAGGTCCTAGAGTCTGGAGGCAGGGTGGAGAAGCTCATAGCTGTGTAGTTTCCACAGTCTGTGATGATTTGGGGTGCAATGTCATCTGCTGGTGTTGGTCCATTGTGTTTTTTGAAATACAAAGTCACTGCACCTGTTTACCAAGAAATTTTGGATCACTTCATGCTTCCTTCTGCTGACCAGCTTTTTGAGGATGCTGATTTCATTTTCCAGCAGGATTTGGCACCTGCCCACACTGCCAAAAGCACAAATGTTGGTTAAATTACCATGGTGTTGGTGTGCTTGACTGACCAGCAAACTCACAAGACCTGAACCCCATAGAGAATCTATGGGCTATTGTCAAGAGGAAAATTAGAAACAAGAGACCAAAAAATGCAGATAAGCTGAAGGCCACTGTCAAAGAATCCTGGGATTCAATACCACCTCAGCAGTGCCACAAACTGATCACCTCCAATGCCCCGTGAATTGAGGCAGGAATTAAAGCAAAAGGAGCCCCTACCAAGTATTGACTACATGTACAGTAAATGAACATACTTTCCAGAAGGCCAACAATTTACTAAAAATGTTTTTTAATTGGTCTTATGAAGTGTTCTAATTTGTTGAGAATTGGTGGGTTTTTGTTAAATGTGAGCCAAAATCTTCACAATTAAAAGAACCAAAGACTTGAACTACTTCAGTCTGTGTGCATTGAATTTTTTAATACACAAGTTTCACAATGAGTTGAATTACTGAAATAAATGAACTTTTCCACAACATTATAACTTATTGAGATGCACCTGTACATCTAAGGAATACAATGGCTGCTAATATATTGTTACTTTTTTTTTTATGGGTTATATGAGGTTGCTAAAAAATAACAATATTTGGTGTATTTGGTGTAATGCAATGTGTTTATGTGGTCCGTATAATGTACATTATTGTTTCTTCTCTATGCCCCAACTTTCTGAAATGTTTAATTTTTCAGAAAAAGCTCATCATTATAAAAAAGCGAGGTGTGCTCTGATTCGCCAGCTATCCAGTGCGTTGTGATTGGCAGAATGCCTCAAGCATCAGTCCAGGTACTCCAGCTGCTCTGCTCATCCACATCCCATCAGCGGTTCTCTTTTAGCAGTTCAGTCAATGTAGGAGTAAGTGAATAACTCGGGATATTGGTTTATTACACGTCAGAGGGAGTGTCAGGCACGTTTATAAACCAAATAACATAAGTAATCTGTGGATAAGTGCGTACTGGAGACATGAACCATTTGAAATAATTCAGTTCAGTTTGGTGAACTGGTTCAACTGGTTTACTAAGAAGATCAGGTTAAATAGAACGATTCATACACTATCCGGACATAACTAGATTAGACCAAACCAATAAAACCCATTACAAACAAGGCATTTGTTGCATCCACGGGACATAATTACTGATTATAATGACTTATACTGTGTTTTTCCGTGTTGTGTATCGCACTGCATAAACATAAAACCATGTCTGCATTTGTGATCGGAGAAACAACAGCAGGCCTACTTTACACTGTTCAAACCTTGCTTTATAAAAAATATACATACAGGCTGTGAGGGCTGTGAGTCAGAAGCGCCAGACTGTCCTTGCATAGTTGGAACAGCCCCACTTTATAGAAAAAGCCTTTGTGTCACAGAAGAGGTGCTGGTCCGTGGCAAAGGCAACATAAACAGTTGCCCAGGGTGCAAAATGACTGGGGCGTGCCAGGAAAGGAAAGTTTTTTTTGTTTGTTTTTCGGAAGTTTTGTGACCATTGTGCGCTCCTACACAAATATATTTAGCAAAGTAATTTCTGACAGTTAACATAATTTTAGTACTGCTCGATCATCGAACTGATTACAATAATTTTTGAATAAAATAAAAATGACATCAATGAAAAATAAGATTTGACAATATGTCATGTTGGACTAATTTAAACACTTTCTGCCTCATGATGTAAGGCAGGAAGCGACGTAAAGAAAAGGAGCAGGAAAAAAAATCAATATAGAGGTTAAAATCACAAGCCTGTGATGTTTATGTAATATTTTGAAATTGCCTTTTTAGAACATCTTAACTGCCAACACTGATACAGTGGAACATTTTTGCTTGAGTTAACTACTTATTTAATTTTACTTTATTATTATTATTTTTTTTTACAATAAATGTAAGCTTCTGTAATGTTTTATAATTTCAGTTACATTACTGCTTGCTTTTAATTCACCAAAAGTGTCTAAATTTCCATAATCTAGCATTCATAAAATTAAATAATTCAGTTTAAGTATGTCATTTTTTTTAGGCATTTCATATCGCTGATATTTCTCTCACTGTAGGCGGTGAGCGTGATTTCACCAAGTACAACACGTTCCTGGATCAACATCCTTGTTGATCCTGGAACAACATTCCAATCAACCAATCAGAATAGAGACATAACTTTTCAGGAAATATCTGTTTTAGGCTTACAATCAGGGTTAGGTGCTTCTACACCCTTGTTAATCAGCTATCATTTCCCACTGATTCTAGGAATAAATTATGGGTATAGTTAGGTTTAGGGGTAGGGATTGGGTTAAGTCTATATTATTGTACAATAATGTTGATCCAGGAACATGTTTTACTTGGCAAAATCATGGTGACGCATATGTAACGGAGGCCAGTGTGTAGGTGCTGTACAGGTAAACCTTACTCCCCGATTTCAAAGAACGCACAAGTGACTTTAGCCTTCTTGTTCGTGCGTCCGCCTCCCATGCTGGGGACCTGGGTTTGAGTCCCACTCATTTCACCTGTTACACAAATTGTAGGAACAGCTTGAATCTGGTCTCTTTAATAGGCTATTTTAACAGATTCACTCATAAGATACCAACAAGGAGCTTCCACATCTCCATTTATTTATTATCACAAATTATTTACTACTTATTTATGTTAATACTTATCAGTAGTTATGTTATGTTATGTTATGTTATGTTATGTTATGTTATGTTATGTTATGTTATGTTATGTTATGTTATGTTATGTTATGTTATATGTTATGTTATGGGGGTCTAAAATCTGAAATTAACAGAGCCTGGGCCAGCCCTGCACGGAAGCATTGTATAGGATTGGTTCAGGCAACAGTCCTTATCCTCCATGAAATGCACTGCACACATCTGAATATTTGTTCTGGAACAGTGTTGTAAATACAACTTAACCACTGATTTCTAGTTGGGTCCTCTTTTGGACGGCCAAACAAAGTAGCTTCGCTTTCATAAGGATACACACAGAGTCTCCACAACATGGAAATAGCAAGAATGAAAGTCACGCCTTCTTTCTTTGTGTGAACATTTGGGCGGTGTTATGCAAATCTTTCCACTTCACGAGTTAGCATTAACATATAATATGGTAGAGCAATTAGTAGCATATTTGGCGTGCTGTCTGGAGGGAGGTCTCCGAGCTCAGGATAGAGCCCAAACCCAGAGAAGCCCCATCCAAAGAATGGGATGAAATTAGATTAAAAGGTGGGGTGTTGTGGTGGAGGCAGGATGCTGGAAAACTGTCATGGAAGAGAGGTAAATTGCCTGTATATATACCCCTATTGTGCTTGTTAAGGTGATTACCTGACGAGCTCCAGCTGGGCCAGACTGATTATCTGGTTGTGCTCCTCCCGAAACTTGTTAATAAAACATCATATTGTGACGAGCCATTTCTGGTAGGAGTTGTTGACTCTTACCGTTTTCATATAGAATATCACTGCATCTCAATGTTCATACTTATACTAGGCCCTTAAAGTATGTACTCTTTTGGTGATAAAAATGTACACACTTTTGAGTGTGTAGAAGAAGAGTAGGCAAGATTTGGGACATACTATCACGTCACACAATTGCATCTTTAAACGACCACTCTGTCACTCTGATCTGCCAGTCGCAGGTCTTTAATGCAGAGAACTCTGCTTATATTTTCTGCATAACGATGCATTTAAAAGTTAACGACCAAATGGATGTTTATAAAAGTTCACATTGCTGTTGCAAATGAAATATAACATGGATAACAATAAATATTTTTACCAGGTTAAATGTTGATTATTAGTAACTCAAACCCTTTTTTTTCAAAAACTTTTTGTAAACCTCTCTACCTAACCGTCGATCGCGCGCATCCGCCACATTTGTAGTTTTTCTAACGCATTTTATTTGTGTTTGTAGTTCTGGACCGAATCCTTCGCCAAAGCGCAATGGATTGTGGGCAATTTTAGCCTTTAGAGTGTGCACAGATCCACACTTCAAAAATCAACTTGAAATAGTAGACCATGTGGGAACTTTTGGCATACTCTTTTCAGCATACTATGCTTTGGGACACACTTATTTAGTATGGATAGTATGAACACTGAGATGCAGGGTCTCTCGTTGGATTCTACGCTTAAGTCTTTGCAACTTTACAGATCTTCTTTATGCACCAAAAGCTTGTAACACTCCAAAGAGAAAGGAAAAATGGAAATCGCATTATAAGACTCCTTTAAATGGAAGCACTGTGGTTCAGATATTCTTGTGCAACTAGTATATAGACTATTTCAATTTCTGAAAGCCATTCCAGTTTTTACTAGTATTAATTACTACAAATTATTATTTAGTATAACTAAATATTTACCATCATCTATTCAGGTTTATTGAGTAGCATACTGGTACTTTATAGACACACATATCTTTCCCAACTGCTCTAGCTACTACTTAATGTATAGTTACTACTAGTTTAATTGGAATAAGTGCCAGCTGCAATCAAAATACATAATGCTGTGACATAAATGTGATTAGTTGGTATCTGAGTTCCACATATGATTGGAATAGCTATATAGTAGTAGTTGTTTTAGTAGGATGGATTGCTTACTAGAAATTTTAAGAAGTTACAAAAAGTGTTAGTGTAGATCTGTGGTTTTCAAACCAGTCCTTCAAGCACCCCCATGCACAGTTTCTGCGTCACCCTCATCTATCACACCCTATTCACTCATCGGCTGGAGACTGCAAGACCTGAAATGGGTGTGTCAGATATAGCCTAGTGAGACAAACGAAATGTGAGGTGCTAGGGGTGCTTGTAGAACCGGTTTGAAAACCACTGGTGTATAGAGGCGTAGTGTTAAAACGGCTTGCCACATGCACTGCACTGACATGGTCAACATGAGCGTTTCCTCATTTCTGTACTAGCGCGTCCGCAGCAAGAGGATCTACGGAGGAAATACTGTCCGTCAGACAGACACGAAACGGCTTCTTGACTGATCTATGCCAGGTACGTCCCATAATTCAACCGATTCTTCAGGTTACAGGGGATTTGACACTGAACAGGCTCTTCTATATGAAAGCAGGGAGATACGTGATAATAAAACTTGAACATATGTAGCAGTGCATGTTACTAAAATAAGTTACTAATACAAGGGAATGGTTGCATCGCGATCGTGACGCTTTGGGGCTTCCTAGGTGCGTAGCTACGAAACACTTGCAGTGGAATCTAGAACAGACACGACGCGCGAGAATGAAACACCAACAAGTTTCCACACGCAGGTCTCCTTGACGTGTTCTGCGCAAATCCGATGGGAGATGTTTGATTTGGGTATATCACATAATTATGTGATTTCGTTTCATCGCATGCGGGATTTTCTGTCATTGTCAGAACCAAAAGCTGCAGTTTAAACGTTATTTTTCTTCCATTGACATTATCTTTCAAGATTTGTCAAGACTGTTGAAAACCCTGTGTGAGTTTCAAAACTGCCAATGACTTTATTACGTTGTTTAAAATAAATTAACCAAGTAATACAGATTGTTGCATAATTAGGTTATAGATAGTTAGTCAAATATAAGTGGTTATTACCTAGATCTAACTTACTACCTGGGTCTGGCTAACAAACCACAAAAATTACGTGACATTCATACTCAGAATTCGTGCTCCGCATTTAACCCATCCAAAGTGCACACACACAGAGCAGTGGGCAGCCATTTATGCTGCAGAGCAGTGGGCAGCCATTTATGCTGCAGCACCGGGGAGCAGTTGGGGGTTCGATGCCTTGCTCAAGGGCACCGAAGTCGTGGTATTGCCGGCCAGAGATTCGAACCCACAACCCTAGGGTTAGGAGTCAAACTCTCTAACGACTAGGCCACGACTTCTACATTTACACCGGATATTTCTTCTGGATTTAGGGTTTTTCAAAAAAAAAAAAAAGAAAGAAATGAAAGCTGAAAGGCATTACTGATTGCATAATTTTGTCCGATTGTAAGATAAAATGTCAGGTATCCTGTGTGATTCATATGATAACATCTAGTTAACTGCTTTCACACAAGTCAAAACTGTATTTTAACATGACTCAGTCATCCTAACTTAAAGTTATTTTGGGTTCAAAGTTATATTTGCTTGTGGTGGGTTGCTTGGAAGCTTGAACTAGAAAAAATAATGTCATACAAATATTTGTAGCTCTAAGACCAAAATCAAGGATGTGGTCATTATTTTGGGCATTTTATGGTTGCAGATGTGATCTTCGATACAGCAGGAAGTTTTCAGGCTTTGGAATTGCTCTTCAAGTTCTTTCTTTGATCTTGTATAGAAGGGAATGAAAGCAAGTTCATGCTCAAATCTCAGAATCCACTCACTTGAACATGCAGGCGTAAGCACACATTTGACAAAATAAAGTAGCTAACATAATGTGATGGAAGATAAGCTCTATCCTTATAGTGTATGTACCTTTTAAGCTAAAATGTTGCTAAATGCAGTAATGATGGAAAAATGACAACACGAGCTGAGACTAATTTATGAGCACAGTTTTACTGGAAATGAGTGAGTAATTTGACACAGCCGAGTGAGTGTTGCTCCAATGAAGCAAAAGAGGAGTATTTGTTGTGCAATGAAGGCTATTGTTCTGCTCTTTGGCTTTTTTCCTGGTATTTTACTGTAGGAAGCTGAAGTGAGATGGGTGGTGTAATATTTTGGAAAAGCTATTCCGTTCCCCTAAACACAGCTGATGTGCACTTTAAACAACGCAACTGATGTACAAACACTTTGAATGTCCAGTGTGCCCTTTAAACTTCAGTTTGGCACACTGAAATATAGGCTGTTGCCTTTATCATCACAGAGCAATGCAGATGGATTTAAGAACATTGTGTAGTGTGATTGCATCTGTCTATAGCGCTTGTCTTCTAGATGTGTGTTATGTAAAATAACGTTTTCTTTCCAAAGACACTCTCTTGCTTGTTTTTTTTGCTCTTTCAGCTTCTAGCACTGAGCTCTGATTGGCTGACTGGGTGTTCCAGACACCGTTAGACTTTGATCAAACACTTTAATACTTTTAAGTACTTTTTCTAAAAAGAAAATGTGTTTGGTTTGTTTCTGTGTGAAACTAACAGCCACAATGCTAGACAGCCTCTTGCTGGTGTGGTTATATCATTGCTAGGGTATTCTGGGTGGTTGTAATGTAGTGTGTGTTTGCAAGGGCATTTATGGGTGATTGCTAGGATGTTCTGATTGCTAGGACATTGCTAGGTGATTGCCAGGGTTTTCCATCTGGTTGCTAGGGCATTGTTAGAATGTTCTTGATTGCTGTTGCCAGGGCTTTGCTTTACGATAACAAGGGTTTTCTGGCTTGTTAGGGCATTTCTAGGATTTTTGTTGCTAGTGTGATCTGGTTGGTTGTCAAAAGTGAAGTTTGCTTCAGATCTGGAGGTTTTTTATATATATATAATAAATAATAATAGCCTTGCTTCTCTCAGCAGTCTTTGAGAGAGAGTCTACTTGTGCACTTAAGTGTTAGAATTAGTGTCGGTTCACCTTCAAATGCAACAGATTTGTCCGGCTTTCAAATTAGAACTGCCATTTGCAGTTGCTCTCAATGCCATATTTTCCACATTCACAGCAATTTTACATTATTTATATCAATTGCAATGTATTGTGAAATAATCCACCTCCAGTATCACACCATTTATACTTATAGCTCAAATGTTCTCCTCTGAAATGGATAAATGATCGATTATATTGGTAGACAGGCAGATGGATAGACATGCTAAAACAAGACCTTGTTTGTTTTGTCACTCCACAAATAATCTTTTTCCTCCCAACACCTCCTCATTCAATGTCTCATTTCTTCATCCCCTGGTGACAAATTGTGTTAGCCACTGAAATCCAATTACACCACAACTCAATGTGGGGAATTGGCTCTTTATTTAATAATGCATTAATATAATCATGGAAGGGTAACTGAGGTCTTGGCAGCACTGTGTTCATGCTCTGTGCTGCACATTGTGGCCTATTGGTTTGTCCACACTTGGCTGAAGTTTAAAGGACTGTCTTGTTTACGTATGTTCGAATTGCTAAAGCATTTAGTCCAACATTTTTTCTTGTGTGTAATTCTGGTTTATCAGACCCTCTGGGGTCTCGTAAATTATTTCCTTATATCTCTTCTTTCTGTTCCCAGCTAGTATGGTTGTGCTGTCACACCTTTAAAGGCTGCCAGAGCAGTTAAAGTCATAAAATGCTTACTTAATAAATGATTGTGCAAGTTTAGTTAACTTCTTATAGAAATGCTTTCTGTTTGTTTGGAGTTCTGTTCAACTGAAATAGGCCACTTACAACTTCCTGTGGTTTTTAGGTGTGGACCTAATACTTACCCCAGTATGAGCACTATACAGTAGCCCATAGCTTTCCTTTGAACATTTACGGACAGAGGACACCGAAGAGACAGAGAGAGAGACAGCAGCATGGCTGTCTTCAAGCTGGATAATGTTGAAGATCTTTATGAGATTGGAAGCGTTTTGGGAAGGTAAAGAGATGCACATCTATTTAATTTCTCTTTTATTATCTTTCCTGGAGAAAAAAAATTGATCAGATGAAGGTACCATGGTATGTACTACTGTTCAAAAGTAATTAAGAATAATAAAAAAAGAAATGTATACTTTTATTCAGCATTGATCCATTAACAGAAAAATGTCTTTCAAATAAATATCGTTCTTTTGAACTTTCGGTTCAGTGAAGAATCCTGGAAGAAAAGCAGCAAAGTTGTTTTCAAGATTGATCATAATAAAATATTTATTGAGAAACAAATCAGCATATAAGAATGATTTCTAAAGGATCATGTGTCAGTAATGATGCTGTAAATAATTACATAATACATAATAAATTACATTTTAAAATATATACTTAAAAAAAGATAAAATACAAGTTTTACATTGTAATAATTTCACATTTTTATTGTATTTTTTAATCAGATTAGCTTAGCATAAGAGAGTTCTTATCTCTATTTATTCTGTCTGTTGTCGTTCTAGTGGTCACTTTGGACAGGTGTGTGAGGTGCGTGAACGGGCCACTGGTGTTCTGTGGGCAGGGAAATTCCTGAAGCTGAAGAAAGGTGCAGGAAGCAGGTTGGGCCTGGAGAGGAAGAGTGTGGAGAAGGAGGTGGAGGTCCTACAGAGCCTTCAGCATCAAAACATCCTGGCTCTCAAAGATGTTTTCGAGAGCAGGTCAGAGGTGGTTCTCATCGTTGAGCTGTAAGTATGTGTTTGTTTTTTTGAGATTAAAAAAAAAACCTTGGAGGAAACACACCTGAATGAAGGTGATAGATAGAGAGAGGAGGAAGATTCTATATAGAAAACAACAGAAAGTTATGATTTAATATCACCTAAAAATAAAAAGTAAAAAAAATCTGCATGAATAAAATATATATTTTAGGGCCTCTTTTTTATGAACCTTTATTTCATGAAAATGAACCACGTCTCCCACAAATTCACATCATCATAATGCAGAAAGAAATATGGAAAGTTGAACTGAAAATTAAACTGAATTACAGTTGCACTTTACAATTTAAATACTATATTTAATAATAATACAAATGTTTGCATTACATGAGAATAATAGTATTTCTTTGTTCTTTGATTCATTCTTCTTTCTTGTTGATCTTATCTAGCATAAAGGGTGGCGAACTCTTTGATTTCATCGCTGAGAAAGAGAACCTCACAGAGACGGAAGCCATTGAGTTCATGAAGCAGATTCTGGAAGGTGTCCGCTACATGCACCAAAAAAATGTTGCCCATTTCGACCTGAAGGTAGGAAGGAAGCCCATCTTTCTGCTAGCCTCCATCTAAATAAGTCAGAACAGCAAACCAATTAACCACATGAACAGTTTCAAATGACCTTCGAAAGTTAATTTTAACTCTTTGTAGCAAGCATGTCACTTCCTATAAAGATTTGAGTGAGGAAGCAGACCTTTGGGTGTACCTTTCTCACCCAAGCTGTCACCTCGGACCAAAATGAATTTTACACTTCGAACACAACAGTATTTATTCAGAAAAAAGGACAAATATCTTGATTGTGTTCACTTTGTGGAAATGCTCTAAATCCACTATATTTTAAAAAGAACTTGGTTTGGGTTGGATGAATTTCAACATGAGTTTAAAAAATGTACAACCCAATAAACTAAACGTATAATTTACAATAAAAATCAGTAACCTTCTTGTGTATATGGCAAAAGACATGTTCTTTTCTTCCTTCTTGTTCTTCAGCCAGAAAATATCATGTTGTCTGACAAACACGCTCCCCATCCAGACATCAAGATCATTGATTTCGGCATGGCTTATCGCTTTACTCCAGGAGAAGAGTATAAGAGTTTAGGTGGAACCCCTCAGTATATCGGTGAGTGGTTCAGTCTATGTGGTTTGGGTTCAAGTGAAAAGGCCATAAACCTACACTGTGCAGACCTGAATGCTTGTCCAATACCACAAGCATGAGATATGCACTACTGTTGAGGTCGGAATTTAAAAAGAAAAACTTTTTAGTTTTTTTTGCTCAACCAAGGCTACATTTATTTGATCCAAAATACAGTAAAATCTGTAATATTGTGAAATATTATTGCATTTTAAAGTATTTCTATTTAAATATATTATAATATAATAAATAAAAGGATATTATTCCTGTGATGGCCACACTGAATTTTCAGCATAATTACTCTTTAGTGTCACATGTTCCTTTAGAAATCATTATAATATGTTTATTTGCTGCTCAAGATTTTATTTTATTTTTTATTAACAATGTTAGAAACAGTTGTGCTGCTCTATATTTTTTTGTGTAAACTGTGACACATTTTTTTCAGGATTCTAAGATGAGTAAAAAGTTCAAAAGAACAGCATGTATTTCATATAGTTTTGTGACTATGTGACTTGTGCCGAGTCATAATGCACACGGGCTAATTTTATGAGCTACAGGCAAAAGTGAAATATGTCGATTTTGAGGTTTTCACAACTGTCAACCGAAGCGTGCGCACAAAGACGCCTCCGATTGCGCGCGATCCCGATAAATATACAGTACACAGAATTACAGTCTTTAAGTATTCATGCAAACATAAACTGTTATGTCTTAAGTGAACATTTGGGGAACCGTTGGGGAAAAACATCTGATGTGTAACATTATATTCGATCCATGCATTACAGTAGGTCTTCATATATAGGCCTCTGTCTCTTTAATGTTAATCGAACAATATAAGGAAAGGGAATCACTTGTTGCTCTTGAGTAAACTGCTTTTGTAGTTTGAATAATCAAGTTATTTGTACTAGACAGACTAAAGGGATTTTTACATTTGATTATTTGTTTTTCTAACTTGAATGCTTATATGTAAAATCAAAAAGGTAATGCATTATTTGTTTCTTTCTTATATTTGCTCTATTGTTGTTTTTTGGCATCTGTTGTTATTTATAATAACAAAGATAACATAAAAAATAGGCATATTGTGATTATTTATATAGTAATTATTATTAAGAAAAGAACTGGAGGAAAGGATGTAACGTTGCGGGTGATTTTGCTTTGGAACCTTCAGAAAACCTATTTAACTAGATTTTTCTTAAAATTGACTTGATGACTCCATTGACAACAAACGGGTGTAGCTCAGTCTTTTTTTGTCTGATTCCAACAAATCATACATCACTCTGAAGGCATTTTAATGGAGAATGTGAACATAAAATTAGCTCATTTTGACTCATTTTGCCAGCACAGGTCACATATGATTATGCATCCTTGCTGAATAAAAGTAATAATTTCTTAAATTTTTTTAAATCTTACTGAAGGTATTGTATTCTTAACATTAATATGTGGTGGTAACAAACCTCTGTACTTAAGGGGGTGATAGAGATTTCTGTGCTGTTAAACTGGTTTTGTTATTATTTAAGCAGCTAACAATACATGTGTCAACAGCTGAGTGTGTGTGTTTGCATTTATGTACCTGTAGGTTTTGTGAAGCGTGTGCACATATTGAGTTTGCATCTGCTCCAGTGTGTGTTTGACTCTACACATGCTTTAGTCTCTGCATGCATTATGTTCCTACCTTTAGCAATATGCACAATTTTTATTTCTAGCGGTCTCCATGGAGACTGAGTTCAAATGACATGGCAGAGCTCTTTAAGTTCAGCTGAAAATTGAGTGGACAGGAACAGAA
The DNA here is from genome assembly GCF_963082965.1 of Carassius carassius. NCBI lineage: Eukaryota > Metazoa > Chordata > Actinopteri > Cypriniformes > Cyprinidae > Carassius > Carassius carassius. The sequence continues at coordinate 8,965,817 of NC_081779.1, read as the reverse complement.
ATAACTACTGTTAGATCAAATATGTGATGTCACTGCTGATGTACAGCAGAAATGTCTTTGAGTCATACATCACTGAGTAACCTAAAGGAAAAATACTGAAATGGGACAGACACACACACACACACACACTCACACACTCACACACACACACACACACACACTATCTGGTTGGCCTGCTACACTTATCAGAGCTCTTACAGAATGCAGATGCACACATATTTTGTCCGTGTGGCCTGAAACTGTGAACTTCACTAGACTAGAGAGAGACTGCATTATTTTCTAACAACCAATACCAACTAGGATACTTTTAATACTGAAATGCAAAACAGAATTAGTTTTAATTCTGATTTTGGACACAATAACAAATAGTCGAATCATTAAAAATATACATAATATAAATAAATATGAATTATAAACTAAAACCAATGTATTAAATAAATAAATGTAAATATATTATTAAATAATAATAATAATAATACCAATAATAATAATTTTACTAGATTTTGTAAGATGTAAATAGTCTTAATGCATAATATGAATATTAAATAATAAATAATGTATTAGATAAATACATAGTTTAATAACATAATAGTAAATGATAATAATAATTAATATAAAATAATAATGTTATTAGTTGTTGTGAGATAAATAGTCTTTACATAATTGAAAAAATACATTTTATTTCCTATAAATGCTGAATAAATGTAATTGTACATAGAAAAGTGTGAATATTGGTACAGTACAAACCAAGTATTATTTCTACATGAGGCAGAAGCGGTATGCTACTTGATATTTAGCAGACCCCTTTGTTCAAAGTGACTAGCACTTTACTTATCATGAGGACATCCTTTGTGAAGAACTAGAGGTTAAGTGTTTTTCTAATCACATATGATGATCTCAGTAACACTCAGAGTCACGCCTACTTATGGCTGAACCAGTTTTAGCTGCCGAAATCCTCAGTAATGAAACTATCACCACCACTTTGTTATTTCAAATGCATTTTCATTTGAACAGGTTTGTCCACTTTAAAGAAAAATTTACATTTCCTGGTGTACTCTCTCTCATGTTGTACCAAGCAGTTTGTGTTCAAAAGTCATGTGGGTGAATAAGTGATGAAAGTTTTTTTTTTTTTTACTATTCCTACAAGTTGTTTTCAGTCACAAAACAACTAGAGATTAACAGGTGATGCCTTCATGCCTAGTTTGTTTGTTAGTCAGCTACTGTCCGGCCAAAGCTCTTTGAAACGTTTGATTAATGCAATAAAATTGCTGATAAAAATGCTGAAGAATTTATGAGAGCCGACAGAAGAGTTGGAGATTTTCAATTTTACTTTTATAAAGCATTTGTGTCTCTCCATCTGTTTCAGCCCCTGAGATTATCAACTTCGAGCCTCTCGGTACAGCAGCAGATATGTGGTAAGTCCTACCTGATTAAATTAGCAACACAAACACTCATACATACATGGAAATATAGTCTTAGAGTGCTTAAGGGAGTTTTCGGTCATGCTCAGACTTGATTTGTCTTCCTTTAACATCCCCAGGTGCTCGTTAAAGTGCATTTGTCTCAGCATGTATATGTATTTGTACTTCATAATATGCATCTGAAAATGGATGTCATGTGCGAAACATTGTCAGAAGGCAAACTATTTTGGCTTTTGACATAACGCAGTAGCTATCATCTGCTGCGCCAAAGAAAGCAACTCAAGTCTAGTTAGCATAATGTTAGCATAATGCTTGTTCGGTTTACATCTCATTTGTTCCTGAAGCCCAGCTAGTACAGCACGGCACAAACGAAGCCAAGGTCATGGGTTTGATTTCCAGAGAACACTGATAAAATGTGAAAATTCACTTTGGATAAAGTAATATATTAAATAAATAAAGTTTCTATATCAATATGTAGTCCTGAGGAATTATAGTTTATACTCATATGATATTAAAAATTGCATGTTAAATGTCTTAGAACTCTATACATTGGTTTTAAGAGTCAATTAATGATGTTTAATCATGTTCTTGTGATGTTTTTCAGGAGCATTGGTGTCATTACCTACATTTTGTAAGTAATTTTCCATTGTTAATCATACTATAACACTCCTGACGGTCAAACCCTTTAAGAATCGGTCTGCAAACCAAAGTGCTGTTCCAAATATTCAGATTTTAACTGGGACATAAATTACCTCTGAAATAAAGCCTCCCTTTGACAAGCAATGTGCTTTTTTAAGTTTATAGGTCAGGTCCCGTGGGTTGAGATGAGTGATGTCAGAATGATGTCATGAATTTTCTATCATCCCAGATTATTGTAGAGAGATATTTCAGGGATAATACCTGTAGAAACTGTTGTATTTTGATGGAAACTCTGTTTGCCATAATCAATTTTTACTTCTTGTACTTTTTTACTACATTAAAATGTGTATTTATGCCATCAGTTTGAGCGGCCTGTCACCGTTCCAAGGTGAGACGGACGAAGAGACCCTGAGGAACATTGTGGGAATGAAGTACGAGTTTGAGCCTCACCACTTCAGCCAAACCAGCAACATGGCCAAAGACTTCATCCAGAAACTGCTAGTTAAAGACCAGAGGTGACAAGAATCGTATTTATTATATTATAATAATGGAATAATTTAATCTTTAACTGTCTAATCTGAATATTTTATGGGGTTAAATATTTTAATTCTGCTTTTGTGCACTTATATTTAGTGAAAGGATGACAGCAGAAGAGTGTCTCATTCACCCCTGGATTAAGGTGAAATGCATAAACTTGCCCGCTTCCTCATATTATATTTTCTGATTCATTTTACCTTCCCTTCAGGATCATTTTAGTCACTGTTTTCCGCATCCATTTCTATTTCAGCCTCTCAATAGAACTCAAATAGCCAAGAGGAACCGCTCCTCCATCAACATGAAGAACTTTAAGAAGTTCAACGCGAGGAGGAAATGGAAGGTTGGTGTTCGTGTCACTGCTGTGGGTTTTGTTAACAATGTCAGAGAAACTCACTATTGGCTGGAGTGTGTAGATTACTGTGTCGATACTCACAGACCAACTTTTTTCTGTCACAACCTGTGTGTCTCCGTGCATGCTTTGTCTTTCATGTCTCTCAGTCATTCTCTGTCCCTCCTGAAGTATTAATGAACAGAATCTAGTTTTGCTTTTATTTGTCATATGAGTCAATCAGTCATATCAGTTTCTGCATTCAATACCTTTTTATATTGTATCAACAGCTGTTTTTATATAATTTGATGATGCATGCATTTCATTCGCTGTGATGCGAGTGGTAGCATGTCTCTTAAAGGGAAAGTTCACATAAATGTTAGTTGTGAGTGACCAGGGGCTCTACAAAAAGCAACAGAAATGATTAAAATGTTCCTTTAAGTGTCTGAACAGGCTGTTAACACTACCTTAGCTGGCTTAGATGACTCCCTTCTCTAAACTAACAGACCTATGAGTAAAAGAGAGACACCTGCTGTTCAGTAGAAACACTGAGTCATTACTCTGTCATGATGCCTTTTTGTTGCTCTCCTTCTGTCTGGATTGTGACAAATATTTTGCACAGGTAGGCTGTGATATTTATTAAAAATGAACTAACTAGTTGATTTTCTAACCACACAGATGTCCTTTAACATGGTTTCAGCATGTAATCGGTTTTGTCGACTGCAATTACTGTGTAAGACCAGCGGTACTGAGCAACAAGAACTGGTAAGAATCTCATGAAAAATACAATTTTAAAAGCGTGTTAATTGTTGCAAAGATTTTTTCTCATTACTGTAATGAGAAGTAGCCTACAGGGCAAATGTGCTTAATTGCTATAAATAATGCAATGCTTCTTTACTTGTTCTGGTGTGTTTTTTTCAATCAGAGAGACTGTGAGAGCGATCAGGAGGACACAGGCACAAAACCTGCCTCTCTCTTACGCAGACGTCTTAGTAGCAGTTCATAAATCTCACCGGTTGAGGGAGTCAAAAAAAACAAGTATCTCCCTATAACGAGACTGCAGCGCTCATTCGACCAATAGTACTTCGTACTGCCAACAGGAGGAGACACGGACCGCAATCAACAGGATCTCTTCATCCATCCGAAGACCTTGAACCTCGGTGCATGCAATTGCCCAATCACCAGCTGCATATCCAGTTACAGTGGATGACTACATCTGAAAGAAAGATGGGGCCATGCAATCATTGTGCTTTTCTATGGTAATATGCAAGCATGTTCAAAGAGTTCTACCTCTGACAGACTGAGTGTGTTCTACCTGAATTACTGAGGAGAGGAGGATTAGGCGTTTTCCTTAAGCTAAGAGTGTTTTTATTTTCAGATTTATTTCAGTGGGATATATGTATGCTATATACACTACTGTTCAAACATTTGGGGATGTTTTTCTTTCAAAGAAAGGAATAGTTTTTATTCAGCAAGGATGCATTACATTGATCAAAAGTGACAGTAAAGATATTTATATTGTTACAAAAAATATGTATATATATTTAGAATAAATTCTATTCTTTTTAACATTCTATTTATCCAAAAAAAATGCATTATGCTTTTTACAAAAAAAGCACATAACTGTTTTCAGTGTTCGATGTTTACTTAGCAGCAAATCATCATATTCAAATGATTTCTGAAGGATCATGTGACACTGAAGACCGGAGGAGTGGATGCTGAAAGATTAGGGAGATAAAAATCTTACTGACCCTAAAAACTTTTTTGAATGGTAGTGTTTAATAGCATATATGCTAATATATTAAAGCCCCATTTATACCTGGTACTAACCTCTAGCACAAATACATGTTAGCAGCTTGCATTAGGAGTTCAAAGGAAGGTCTCTGAGATATACATCACTTGAACATTTTCAAATTTAAAATGAATAACATTAAAAAGCACAAAAGATCATTTAGAAATATACTGAGTAGGCAGACATTTTTACGTTTACACTACAAATGCAACATGGTCACATGCATTTCTGACTACCTCTGAATGTGGTTTGAGTAAACCAATCATGAAACATTTTGAACCTCATTTAGAACTGAACAACATGTGATTGAATCAATTTAGACTGATCTTAAAACCAGGTGTAAACGGGGTCAAAGGTTAATGTGCTTTCAGAATTATAAAGGACTTTTGGGCTGAGTGCCTTAAAATATATATCTTCTCAAAAACCTGCTCTAGACTAATACATGTTCTGTCCTGTATTAAACTACCAGAGGCCAAACCGTATTCCCTTTATTTATAACAACATTGTGAGATTCAACCAGTTGCCTTTTTTCTGTACGGCTGAATTGATAGTAGTTCTAGTATGCATCTTCAGTACGATCATCTCTGAGCAGCGATGGTGTTCATTTATGACATGAACAGATATATACAGCTGTTATAAATCATGTTTAACATGTAAAGCGGGTAACAGTTTTACAACTTATTGGCTTTCCCCATCGAGTTTGAGCAACAGATTTCATGTGAAGAGCCTTTAAATGTATTTGAATGGTGCCGTGCAGTGTTGAGCTTAATGAAATGCTGCTAGAATTATTCTAGACACTAATGGTTGGCTTTAATGTCAGAGTCTCAAGAAACTCTATTGAGTTAAATAAGTCTTTTTCAAAGAATACTGGTCTTCCTTGTATATATAAAATCACTGTTCAGTTTGAGAAGTCTTCCATTATCCAGACATAGCAACATTTTAACCTCTTGCCTATAGAACTAGTAATGTGAAATTAATATTATATATTGTTGCCATGATATATATTGTATACTATACCTGACTTGCAAGAATGTTACTGTGTCTTCTGTTATGTAACGTTTGCCTGAGGGTTGTAATTCCTGTAATATCTATTATGTAATATCAGGCCACTGTTAACTTTAAATTTATGCATTTATGTATTAGTACCATTTTTTATGATATTTACATTTTTTATTATTTATATTTTTAAATGGAGCATGTCAGATTAGTGAGTGGTTTTTCTTCTGGATAAGTCATTGCCTTATCAAATTTTCTTATGCAGTATTTGGGTGTCTCGTTTGCTATTTGTAAATAATGATTTAGTGTGTGTCTGTTTTTTTTTTTTTTTTTATATAATTTGATACTATTTTCATTGTTATGTATAAATATAGCAATTTGGTGCATGTGGTTTTTCCTATACAGTTTGTTCATTTTAATGTGTGTCCTTGGTTTGTTTGATACTGCTTAGTGTAAATTAAAAGCAGTTTTTTCCTTTAATGTTGTCTGTTCAAATTTTAACACATCACAGAAAGCTTGGAATATCAGGGAATTTCAAAGGTGTGATTTTCCAGGGCAAGAAAATCATCTAGCACCACAAATGTTTGAAAAAGTCATGTAGATCAGTTAGTCAAACAGCGAACCTTGACATGTGCAGTACCTACTCAATGACTGACCGATTAATAGATAGCTAGTCTTTCTTTATTAATTATTCCTTGACCACGTTGGCAAAGACGAATTGTCATTTAAACACACTCACACACACACACACACACACACACACACATACATGTGGAATGTGTTGTCTAAATTAAATGTCCATTAGTGTAGTACTAGAACTGTGTTGTCGTCACGGATGTGGGCGTGGCCGCGAGAGAGCGCGCAGCTCCCGGCGAACGAGCCGAGGATGATGTACTTCACCGGAGTGTGTCCGGAAATGTCTTGACTGACACCCTTTCGGAAACCATCTGGTCTACGCCGCTTAGAGGACATGAACACATCAAGAAAGTCTCTAACGAGAAAGTAGCCTAACCACCGAGGAGCGTGTGTCTGGATGAAACTGACAGAAAGACGTCAGGACAGACTATAAACAGAGCATCACAGCGGACAGGCAAGTTACTAAAAGTTATTATGACCTGTTTTTATCTAGTGGGAACACTCATTGATACTCTTTGGGGCATGAAATAATGTAAAAAGGACTTCTTAAATCTTTTAACAAGTGCCATTACTTAAGATCAATAAACGTTAACTAAAATGCTATTTCCTGCATTACACTTTTTTTTTTTTTTTTGGTCAGTTCAAAGAATCATCCAAAGAATCAAAGTATTAAAATGTTTCATCATCCTGAATTGTGCGAGTGCGCGTTACCGGTTCTGTATTCATTATGTAAACAATGACAGCAGTTAAGAGTGAAGTAAAGGATTAGGAGAAGGAAGTGCTTTTTAAATGTTCAGAATGGGGCCCCTGTGTTACCTGAGACCTTTCTGAGGGCCTGCTGGTTTACTTACCTATGCTGTTTAAAAGCATGATTTCATGGAGAGAAAAAAAAGGAAGAAAGAATGAGCAAAGTGGATTGAACCAGAGAAAACCGAGGTTAGGGGTGAAACTCACACAGAAAAGATCATACTAACAGAAGATGAGGTAAAGTGACAGATGGATGTGTAACATATATAAAAGAGAAAAAACACTGGGCAGTTAATAGATAGCCTTAGAGAATACATAGGCAATGCTCTTAAATGAGTGTTCATATAAATATACAAAATTATTTTTAGATAAATATTATTTATATTACACTACTTCATTTTAATATTTGTAGGCTATTTATTTACATTGTTTATTAATTTTTTTACAGTTATTATTATTTATTTTTAATAAATTAAAAAAATCAATTATTTATATTGACCTATAAATTCAATTCAATTCAAGTTTATTTGTATAGCGCTTTTTACTATACAAATCGTTACAAAGCAACTTTACAGAAAATTATGTTTCTACAATATTTAGTAATAGCTTATAAGTGGTGACTGTCAGTTTGTGCACGTATGACAGGATTTGTAGAAAAATTTATACAAGTCGTAGTCAGCCAGATGATGAACATTATTAATATTATTAATAATTAATAATTATTATATGATGCAGTCACACTTGTAGCAATATTTGTTAGTTCTGTTGTTGATTCAGGGTTAGCATCATCTGGGGTCCTCTGAGGGTCAGCATCATCTCTTCTCAGGTGTTCTGGATCCAGACTGGAGCTTGTGTAAATCCTAGTTACCGTGGCAAAACATAGAAACAAATAGAGACATCATTAGCATAGCTGCTGTTCCAACAAAGTAAAATTAATTAGTTTAACCCAAGCTAAAGAATAAGAACACATTTGATCAGATACAACTATACTCACAATTTAAGATACATTATTCAAATGCTAGGCGAAAGAGATGCGTTTTTAATCTAGATTTAAACAGAGAGTGTGTCTGAACCCCGAACATTATCAGGAAGGCTATTCCAGAGTTTGGGAGCCAAATGTGAAAAAGCTCTACCTCCTTTAGTGGACTTTGCTATGCTATGAACTACCAAAAGTCCAGTGTTTTGTGACCTTAGGGAGCGTGATGGATTGTAGCATGGTAGAAGGCTAGTTAGGTACGCAGGAGCTAAACCATTTAGGGCCTTATAGGTAAGTAATGATAATTTGTAACTGATACGGTTTTTGTAACATGGGAAATATGATTTTCAAAAGACAAGTTGCTGTCTAATATAACACCCAGATTTTTGACTGTAGAAGAAGTAACAGTACATCTGTCTAGTTGCAGATTGTAATCTACAAGATTCTGTGTAGTGTTTTTTGGTCCAATAATTAATATCTCTGTCTTATCCGAATTTAATTGGAGAAAATTATTGGTCATCCAATCTTTTACATTTTTAACACACTCTGTTAGCTTAGATAATTTAGAGGTTTCATCTGGTCTCGTTGAGATATATAGCTGAGTATCATCAGCATAACAGTGGAAGCTAATTCTGTATTTGCTAATAATATTACCAAGGGGCAAAATGTATATTGAAAATAGAAGGGGACCTAGGACGGATCCTTGTGGCACTCCATATTTTACTGATGATAAATGAGATGACTCCCCATTTAAGTAAACAAAATGGTAGCGATCGGACAGGTAGGATCTAAACCATCTTAGAGCCTGCCCTTGAATACCTGTATAGTTTTGTAATCGATCTATGAGCATGTCATGATCTATGGTGTCGAATGCAGCACTAAGATCAAGTAAAACTAGAAATGAGATGCAGCCTTTATATGACGCAAGAAGCAGGTCATTTGTAATTTTAACAAGTGCAGTTTCTGTGCTATGGTGGGGCCTGAAACCTGACTGAAATTCTTCATACAGATCATTTTTGTACAGGAAGGTGCTCAATTGAGCAGACACAACTTTTTCTAAAATTTTAGACATAAATGGAAGATTTGAAATATGCCTATAATTTGCCAGTTCACTAGGATCTAGTTTTGGTTTCTTAATAAGAGGCGTAATAACCTCCAGCTTGAATGGTTTTGTGACGTGACCTAAAGATAACGACGAGTTAATGATATTGAGAAGTGGTTCTTCGGCTACAGGTAACAACTCTTTCAGTAATTTAGTGGGTACAGGATCTAATAAACATGTTGTTGGTTTAGATACAGTGATAAGTTTATTTAGCTCTTCCTGTCTTATATTTGTAAAGCACTGCAGTTTATCTTTGGATGCGATGGATGAAACTGAAGTGTTAGACGCTGTAGAATCTACATTCGCTATTGTATTTCTAATGTTATCTATTTTATCAGTGAAGAAATTCATAAAGTCATTACTATTTAACGTTGGTGGAATATTTGAATCAGGTGGCGTCTGGTAATTTGTTAATTTAGCCACTGTGCTAAATAAAAACCTTGGATTGTTTTGGTTATTTTCTATAAGTTTGTGGATATGCTCTGCCCTAGCAGTTTTTAGAGCCTGTCTATAGCTGGACATACTGTATTTCCATGCAATTTTAAAAACTTCCAAGTTAGTTTTTCTCCATTTGTGTTCAAGACTACGAGTTACTTTCTTGAGAGAGTGAGTATTACTGTTATACCATGGCACAGTACGTTTTTCTCTAACCTTTTTCAATTTGATGGGCTTCTAATGTATTAGAGAAAATAGTGCCCATGTTGTCAGTCATTTCGTCTAATTCATGTGTATTTTTGGGTACAAATAGCAGTTGAGATAGATCAGGCAGGTTATTTGCGAATCTGTCTTTGGTGACTGGAACAATGTAATGTTATATATGGCGATAAGAATATAGGAATACATTGAAAATAGGTCAGAGGTTTATCTTAACAAGGAATCTCTCATTATTGCTGCAAATATGACAGGAATGCTTTCTCGGTAACTTTAAATCAGTTCCATTTCATTTTGCTAACTTAAAGATCATATCTGTGATTCTCAGGAACATTTGAACTCGTTGTAAATGCATCGACTGAATAATCTTTTGAAGTGAGTTCATTCCCTGCATTCAAGTGTCAGTGCTTTTGATCTGTTGACCTTTTAGAGTTTCTTGGTCTAACGACATTACAATGATTCTTCAGATTATTTGAATATGATCTACTGTATATATTTGAGAACTTGAAGTGCTTTTCATCGGCTAATCTTTTCAGTTGATCAAAGTCGGGTGTAAGAGGAAACCCCTTAACGTCTGCAAACAGGGATCTAGTCATTATATTCAGCATGCTAAAGAGTTCTGTATTAGTAAGATCCCCCCTCTGAGAATACACGTGGCCATCTTCACATTGAATAAGAAAAGGAAGAGGGTATAAAGTGTGTATTTAAAAGTATAGTCCACCCAAGAAATGCAAATTCTGTTATTTGCTCAGCCTCATGTCTTTCCAAAATTGTATGTCATTATTTCTTTTGTGGGACACAAAAGAAGATCTTTTTAAGAATGCTGGTGACCAAACAGCTTTGGATCCCATTGACAAAAATAAAATGAAACCTTACACTGCTTGTTTACCAACATTCTTCGACATATCTCTTGTGTTCCACAGAAGAAAGGAAGTCATACGGGTTTGGAATGACATGAGGGTTAGAATTTTCATTTCTGAGTGGACTATCCCTCTTAATTATACTTTATTTTTAATATAAAAAATTGAGGTTTGCAATGACATGAGGTTGAATAAATGATGACATAAATTGGTTTGGTTTCTTTGGTGGCCCAGATCATATAATGAGTTCTGCAGACTGAGTGAGTGAGTGAGCGTGTCGATTTGATTCGGTTGCATGTGTGGTCATCAGATTCGATTTCTGTTCAAAGGCTCCATTGAAATGTCAACAGTGCAGTTGCCTCGGTTTTGGATGCTAATCCAGTTGCTAAAGGTGACAAATTTGGGTTGAGTCATGTGCTAAATGCAGTGTGCCAGTGATGCACCTGCAATCAACTCTGATTTCACACACACAAACACATACATATGTATACACACTTGCACACAGCTGGTGACCTGTAGTTCACCCTGACTCACTGTACACATCCTTTCTCCGGTCCGGCTTGTTTGCTCTTTGGGAGAAGGACCCAGTGCGAACATGACATCAGTGGATTATAAAAGAAGGGAGGGGAATATCAAAACATAGGCTCTAAGAAATTCTCTGGACATTTAAAAGAGAGCTTGGAAAGAAAGTTGTTGCCTTTAACCATCAAAACAAAATGATGCATGATTCATAGAGAGTAATGAACAATACAAGCGTTTTGAGCTTTTTATTCCTTTATCATTTAGACAGGCCAGTGGAGAAATGACAGAGGAATGACTAGAGGAATGAAAGGTGGTGACGATTATGAGAGTGATCTCAACCGACTTGCTGAGGCCAGTCTAAACAGACGCTCAGGACATTTGACATGCTACTCATCGTCACGAAAGCTTATCGTTTGCACATGTTTTTAAGCCTTGCCCATTTAAACATTCTAAAGATCTTAAAGCATTCAAACAAAAGACACGGAAAAACTGAACTGAGTACTCGCGTGCCATGTTAGTTGCACACACAGACAGTCACGTCTCACGGACAGCAACACCAAACCGAGCTCTCCAGCACGTTCTCCTGCACCTGAAAGAATAAATACAAATCACAGTTTAAACATGCAAACAGAAAAAGATGTGAAAGAGAGACACATAGAGATGCATCTCAAAGGACTTGAACACCGAATTTGCCTCTTCTTGCTCTTGTACCGCCAAATATATATAAAATTATGTCAAAATACCCGTCTTGGAGAGTATCCTCGAGGAAAAAAAACTGTTGGTTACGTCCAAAGTAAAAATGTAATTTGGAGAAAATTTGATATATATCATTATAATGGATACATTGTCTCTTAAAGTGACCTCGCCTAATTTATTAGCTGCTGTAAAGTTAATCCAAGAAAATGAAAGAAAGAAAATCACTCACTGCTCTTGAATTACCTTGTAGTTTTAACAATTTAATCCACAGTCAAACCAAAAATTATTCAGACACCAGATTATTTTTATGTTTTTTTAATAGCGGGTGCAGGACACTATAATTAATTTATGTAAGTGTTTATAGCAAAGTAAAGTGTGACATATTATACTCTGAATTACATATCTGAATGTTTGGTTGGTTGTAATTCATTAAATACCTTTCTGTCAAGTTAGCTGACATTATCAAGATGAATTTGTTCTGACACAGTTTAACTGTGTAATAATGTGAGAAATGTTGAAGGTGTCTGAATAAATTTTGGTTTGACTGTATATTATATACAGAATATATTTTTACAGTGAAGACTATTCAGTGCTATTTTGAAATTGAAGTGAAAGTCTTGACATTTGCCAAGGATGGTAACCCATACTCAGAATTGGTCCTCTGCACACACTTCACTTTTAAAGACATCAGATATGTTCAATCCACTGTCCATTTCCACACCTTTGTTGAACAATGAATCGGGCAGTTATTTGATCTGTCCATTGTTTGGGGCTAGACTCTGATGTCAGGGTGCATATAAAGAGAGAAGGTGGAAGAGGGGCAAAAGTATACACGTATCAGTGAGAGGAAAAAGAAGGGAGTATAAAAGACTTTATAAAAATTAGCTGTTTTTGTGTGCCTGGAGGAAAAAAAGCACTGGCTGCCTTCGTGGTGACATAATGTGAATATGGTATTATCAGTAATCTTGTGATGATCTTGTGGAATTTTTAAATGCTATGACATCTTTGTTGAGCAAATGTACACAGAGTCCAACTGCCAAAGGTGAAAATTTAGCAGCCAAAATATCAGCCATAAAACAGAATGTTGTATTATTAAAATGTATGTATTTGTTCCAATGACAAATGTAATTATTTAGTGATTTTGTCTTTGCATATTTGTGACTCAAGTTCTTAAGGGGAAGAAAAAAACTTTTAGCATCCTAGATAAACCAGATTTTCCATTAATATTTTCTTCTGTTGTCTTGAATTAGATATTTTGAATCAGATCACACTGAATGAATCAGTTGATCAATTTCACAAAAAATGTATGATTCATTCATGAATCAAATTTATTTGATTTTTAAGATTCTTTTATGGTGCTTTTTGTTTCCTTTTTGAGGTTTGGTACGTAAAGTTCTTTTTCCCCATGATTTATAACAACATGAGTTTGAGTAAATGACAGGATGACTTAAAAAAAATGACTGTATTTAAGAACAAAGATGCATGTTTGATAAGCTTTATATACAGTGCAATGACAGTTTTGTTTTGACAGTTTTTCACTCTACAGGAAATGGTTTTATATGAGTGCTTCACAATGCATTCCTGTTAGAATGGGAATAAAGAAACGGATGGAAGCGGAACCACTACAAATGATTTCAAAACCGTGTTATGTAATAAGCGATAACCATAGAGACCGAGGGGAAGAAAGGAAGAGGGAGGTAAAACAAGCCATAAACAGACTCTTGGAGTGAAAACATACACCAGAGCTGTTCCCAGCTCATCACTTATTTTCCAGAAACTCCCTTTAATTAGAATTTAACACTGTTAACGAGGTTGCAAGTATTTTTTTATTAAATGTGCTTTTATGACTGAATTAATTCTCTCATATGCTGCACTTTTGATATGATATCAGATTAAAAAGCTGTTAGAAATACTGGTAACATCTAGGCTGACTAACTGGTTTTTATGAAAGTCAAAAATATTTTATATGACCGAATAACCTCTTACACGAATAAGTGTAATTCTTAAGGGTCACATTAGGTAGAATAAACACCTTAAGGTAAGAACGGATTTAAGATTTTAATCTTGCAGATGATAAACCATGCACACCTGATTAAGCTGCATAGAATTACATTGTAGAAGAGACCTGAGTGATATCTAGAGACTTAAAGGTGGGCTTATTTGACTTTTTGCTTGAAAGCAGCTACCTGGTATCAACCACAGCTTAGCAACTGGATAACACTGTGGTAAAACATTAAGCAAACCTTAGACACCATATAATGTGCTGGTATTGTAACCATTCATTCCATTGTGCTAGGCTCTACTGTACTAATCACATTCAGTGTGAAAATAGTATCATTTATTTGATTTACCGTACGTGTACATCACAGGTGATTTATATAAGTGCTGGGGAAGCTACTGTGAAACTGAAAGGTTATTCATAATTTAAAGTAGTCAAGCTGCAGTTTTGAAAATGTTAATTATACTATAAACTACAATACAAACAATAAAAGTCATACAATAAAGTAATGGAGCAATGTATTTTTTAGAAATTAAAAAATAAACTATCCAATGGCATAATCAACCAACCAGATCCAGATTTTTGATTATTATTATTTTTTTCTCATCTGAATGGATTCCACTGTCACTTATGATATATAAAATTGTATAGTATATCCATCTTTATACATGCAGTCTACTAACATAAAGTGATTATATTATATGTAGCAAATCTGAGCTGATTGATTGCAAAACAAACTGTCATCGCCCAACTCTAATCTGCTAAAGGTAAAAAAAAATAAGGCATGAAGCTACTAAAATATAAACATTATATATAAACATTAGTTAATATAAACAATAATTATTTGTATAGCGCTTTGAAACAATGTGTATTGTGAAAAGCACTATACAAATGATTCTTTTTTTGACTTGATGGTTTAGTGGTGATTTGGATATGTAATAGATGTTTTTAATTTATTGAACTGTTTCACCAAAGCACATTCTTTAGGAATAGTAATGTAATATTTTGATCTGTAGGGGAAGCAGTGAAGCTATTATCTGAGTATGGGCCCTGAGGAGCTGTCTGACCTTATGGACACGGTATGAATTTGTGCATATGTGTTTCTGTGTGAGGAAAGAACTGTGTATGTTTACATGGCAATAATTGTGTATGTATTGACCTCTTGCACTCTTACGACACAAACCCATTAGTGTTTGTTTCCTCACTCATTACACCCAGATGCCAAGCACTCCTCCTCCCTGTCCTCGTCCTGTATGTTTCTCATTCTCACCTCCTCAATGCTCTCCACCGATCTCCTCTGGTCCTCCGGTCGTGACCTTACGCTCCCCTGCCACTCGTCACCTGACTCAGCTCGACCCCTGGAGGAGACACAGCTGGGAACCTGGTGCTGTGGCACAGGGATATCTACCCAATGACTCACGCAGGTGAAAAACACATTTACCTCTGTGACACTTTTGTCCAAGTGCTCTCTCCCCTAATTCATTTTTTTATTTAAAAATTGTGAAATTGGAAATTGTGTCTAATTTGGCTTTATCTATACTGACATGTATTATCATGATGGCTAAACATTATAATATAAATTTGTATGTAATTTTTGAAGTATTATATAATTCAAAATTGTAATTTTATTACATTTTAATAGTTACTTAATATTAAAATGTACTTTATTTTATTAGTAACTGTTTTCTATTTAAAACTTTTTTTTTTTAGTACTTTTTTTTTTACTTTTTTCAATTTTTTCTTGTGTTGGCAAAGCTGAATTTTCAGCAGTCATTACTCTCACAATATTCCAATGTTCCATGCTCACAATATTCCATGCCACATGATCCTTCAGAAATCATTCCAATATGCTGATTTGGTGCTCAAGTAACATTTCTCATTATTATCGATGTTAAAAACAGTTGTGCTGCTTGATATTTTTGTGGAACATGTGATGCATTTTTCAGAATTCTTTAATGAATAGAACATTTATTTGAAATACAAATCTTTTGTAAAATTATGAATGTCTTTACAATTTTTTAACAGTTTAATGCATCCTTGCTAAGTTAAAGTATTAATTCCTTCAAAAACAAAATCTTAGTGACCCCAAGCGTTTAAAATGCATAATACAACCTACTGTTTTTGTCAGCCAACCCATACAACCTAAATTATGTACTTGTACTGACTGAAATTAATGGTTAACCCCGCGGAATATGATTCTTACAACATAATATTATATATTATATAAGATTATATATTAATCCATTTGTTGAAGTAGTCTTTTGGGATGCACAGACATAAATGACCTATTGGATCAATTTAATTTACAAAAAATGTACACTTTATTTACATATAGGCTTCCTTGTAGTTATTTTTATTCTTATTCCATATTGTGCCGTATTACTCTTTCGCTCTCTCACACACATTGGTCCATGGCTCTGCTGATATAGGGCATCTACTGTGTCACTCTGTGGACTATTGTTGTCAGATCACCACCAGCCAGTGCCAATGTACTCAGTGAGGAGACAGAGACGCTCACACGCTTAACTAAGAACACACACACAAACATACATAGGTCTCTCCAGTAAGGATCTAACATTACACTGCAGTGTGGGTCATTTTCAAGTTTGCGTTAGAGATGCCGACTTAAAATCAACCAAAGGAGGAAAGTGTAAGCTTGAATTTTAAAAAAATTTAATGTTATGAATGTGTATATATATATGTGTGTGTGTTTACATATGTGTTGGTTTGTTAATATTATTGCAGATGTCCTGTGGAACGTATAATTTGTCGTGATTTTTAACGATAGTCCTCAGACAACAGAACAAAAACAAGCCTGACCTTCAATTACTTACCTTGATGTATCATATCATGCAACAACAACATATGTGAATTTAGTGTTCATTCTGAATCTCTCTTTTTTTTTTAGTGTGAGTCTTGAAGATCTGGACCCGGATGAGATGTCCTTAGTACTAAACGGAGCATTGAGGTCAAAAAGAGCTCGTGAAGCCCTCAGGTCTGTCACTCAAGCCTCCCTGACGTCACTTACTGAGGAGGAAGTTGGAGCAGAGCATCAGGAACATCATCGATCAGCGCTGGAGGTTAGAACACACACACACAGGGCCTCTGTGAGCTCTATTGCTGTGAACTATATACCTTACAGAAGTTAGCCACCTTCTAAGCCAGCAGGGTGGGGAAAAAAAATTCAAACTACATTAAAAAATAAATAGAAAATAGAACCACTCATGTTATTTAAATTGTTTCAGGTTAGCAAGTTATTTCACTGAACATGTGTTGGAAAAGATGAAAAACAAAAACAAATTGAAGAGTTTCAGCTATGAATTATTGAACAAGGATGCATTAAATTGATGAAAAGTGGCAAAATGTAGAAGTATTTATTATTTCAAATAAATGTTGTTCACGGCCAAAAAACCTCCCACCAAACTATCATATTAGAATGATTTCTGAAGGATTGACATTGAAGAAACACAAACCCAAACTTTTGAGGAGTACTGTATATGAAATATTTTATAGATAAATGCTTTGTAAATGTCTCCCTCAGGAGCAGTCCAATCAGATGCATGACTGCAGTAGCTCCGCCCCCAGCCTGTGTATGATGCAGCAGATGCCTAAGAGCTCTGCCCCTCGCCCGCGCTCCTACTGCCCTGGTCAGCTGAATGTGTTTCCAGCTCATTCACAAATTCATTTATATTTGCAATGTGGTTCTTTCCCTCACTTTTATGATTGTGTTTTTAATGTTATCTTTATATTATAGAATTTTCCACTCAAAAGTGTTGTTAAAAGCATTCAAAAATTTTACGTCCACTTAAGTTTTTGACTTCTTTGTGAGATTTCTTCCTTGCTCTGAAACTGAAACTGACATTCAGCACTACGTCATGTGCTTGTTTGAATCAAACTTCTATTTCCTCAAATCAATGAGAACATTTTTCTTGTCTTGTTCGGTGTGATCTAGAGAGTGTTTCGTACCAACAGGCTGGAGGTTCATCTCTCAGGTATGTCTCAATCCTCTCTTGTTTTAATCATAAATAGCCTAACGTATTTGATTGTAAATATCCATACTTTTAATGCTATGTTTCACTTTTTTTTTATACAGTATAGACAGTGAGTCTGCCGCTCCGGGCTGGGACATAGATAAAGGGCAAATAAAGGCAGAGAGGCTCAAAAACAAAAAGGACGTGTCAGGAAATCGCCTGGAGCGAACTCTGAGCTTCCTGCGCAAGATGACTGCTAACCGAAAGGTAGGGGCCCAGCTTCCTGTCCACTCTTGTGTTTATAGTGTCTAAAGACAAACCGACATTGGGGACAAGTGTCATTTCTGGTGAGTTGTTATTTTAATCGGTCATCAGTAGTGAAGTGCTACCAGTTGCATGAGGCATATTGCTCATTTTAGCTAAGGAAGGAGGAGGAAGTGTAGTGAAACTGGACAGTAGTGTCATTCCAGTCCAGCAGAGGGCAGAGTGAAACTGTCCTGCTGAACAGACAACTGGATAATTCTGAAAAACCCATGCGTATTCCTCCTGTAAAATTAGTTTTTAGTTCTCAAGCTAATAAAATTAGCTCTGTACTTTCATTAAACTCCCAGATGAATTTCAACAGCTTGGTTTGTGTTCTGAATCAGACTCCAGCTTGTCATTAATCATAGGAACCTATTGATCACTGACTCACTGTTGTTAACTTAGCATTCAGCCCCAAAATGTCTCAGAAAGTGCCACAGAGTCTAGAGGCTTGACCTTTTATCAAAGCCACAATCATTTATTTGATTAAATTCAAAAAAGTTTCAGCAGCTTCATGCCTTTTTTGTGTTTAAAAGACAGCCTTTCTTCTGTGTAACACAACGATATTTTGAAGAATGTTGGTAACAGTTTGGGTTACCTTTGACTTCCATTGTATTGACAGAAAAGGAGAGACATTTCTCAAAATATCTTCTTTTATGTTCCACAAAAGAAATATAGTGTTGAGGCCCATTCACACCAAGAACGGTAACTATAAAGATAACCATATTAGTGTCCACACCAGTGGATGATTTCGTCTGTTTATTCTAAGTGCATGCTCGTCTTACTTCTTTAAATTCTTAAGCTAATTATAGCAGAACTGTTTCTGATTGGATGTTTTTATCGTTCATCAGCTGGAAACAATAATTCTGAAAGTGATTCCAACGATATTGTCTCTCTGTGCCTTTATCGTTATAGCTGAGGTGTGGACTCTGCTGTTCTATAATATTGAGAATATATCTCTATCGGTATCTTTATAGTTATCGTCCTTGGTGTGAACAGGAACAACATGAGAGTTAGAAAATGATGACTGGATTTTCATTTTTGGGTGAACTATCCCTTTAAGCTTCAGTTAATTCAAGAGATCTATGGGCTTGTTAAAGAACCAGACATTGAACCAAGTATGTACCAAGTAATGTACAATATTAGTTCACATGATCGTGACAGTAGTGAGATATCATATTATTGGAAATCAAAATTAATCTTTTGGAGTTGTTTTAAGGATGGGCAGCGGTCAAAATATTATTTTTGACCCAGTTCACTACTATGACACATGAGAAAGCAGGATTTTATGGTTGAGTGATGACAGGTCTGAAGAGGACATTGTTAGTGCTTGTGAAACAAAGTCTTCGTTTACTGACATTAGTGTTAGTCATGTAAATGGACTGTCAGTTCTACAGAAGTCTGTTTCAGAGTAAGAATAAAATAAAAAGGGAATTATGAGAATGCTTACAGTGAGAATTTACAATGAGATTTGAATTTGTTTTGAACTATATTACCATTAAAAAGTTTGGGGTCAGTTATTTTTATTTTGTTTCTTTAAATGCATTTATTTACACAAAAATATAGTTATGACAGTAATATTTAGAATATTATTATGATTTGAAATGATTTTTTTATATATATAAAATTTCAATTCAATTCAATTATAATTTCATTTATTTCTATGACGGCAAAGCTGAATTTTCAGCAGCCATTACTCCAGTCTTCAGTGTCACATAATACAAAAATGCTGATTAGCTGTTCAAGAAACATTTCTTATTATCACAGTTGAAAACCATTAAGACATAATAATAATAATAATAGTAATATTTTATATTTGCAATTATAAGAAATTAAGGTCACAGTTGTGTAAGGAATGACCTTTTTTATTATTCATTTTTTCCCCGTCACAGAAATGGGCTTTCATATTAACTTTCCCATGTGTCAGTTCAAACCAATATAAACTTATGAGGCCAAGACTCGCCACATTCATGAAGTTATTATATAAACTCATTCTCTTAACATCACAGCTAAAGGTCTGTTTGAATTGCAGGTCTTTCCATGACATCATGCAACTAAAAATCACACACACGCTTTCTGTGTAGATCTTAAGGGAGCGTCGACAGAATTGGCACTCGTGATTAGTCGTCCACTTTAGGGAATAAGAATTTCATGCCAGGCCCGCAGGCTCCAACACAAACAGCCCAGCAAAAGATGGGAGGAGTTTTACGAGACAGCCACTCTCTTTATCAAGCAAGCTGGATCATTCACTTAAATAGTCTCATCTTGGTTTTAAATAGCTTTTTTTTATCCACGTTGTCAGATTTGCAGTATAGTCTACAGTTTTCAGCAAATATGTTTTATTAGAGCATTAATGGACACAATGCTGTCTGAGGTTTTGTTTAAAATGTTATATGGTCATGCATTTTTTACCCTTTGATAGATCACAACCATATGATCAACTGGGAAGCACAGACTCATGAGTTCATGTGACTAGACTTCCTTGGAAGCGCTTTCTGCTTCTCTCTCTCTTTCTCTTTGCAGACACTTGCACGCATGTACCCACACACAAACAATCACACACAGGTCCAGTCAGCTGTCTGAAGCCTGATCTGACCCCATAAACACACAAGGAAAGAGTTTGTGAAAGGACAGACCACAGGCACAAACTCAAAGCAGCATGACCGGGATTGTTTTTAACTCGGTCAGCTTTTAAGAATTGAGTCTTTACCATTGAGAGGGAGCTTTTTTTAATTGTACTTTACAATCTTTTTAGCTTTTAAAAGTGAATCGAAACTTTTAGCCAAGGCTTCATCAAGCCAATATCAAACTTTAACTATTTTTTTGTAGCCAAAGCTGTCCAGCAAATATAAATATGATGCATAGTAAAGTTATTTCTTATTAGTGGTGCCACCACAGTACAGGGTTGTGTATGTGTAATAGCCGCAAAGTAAATGGTCTGGCAGAGTCATCTCATCATATGATCCATTTCCTTCTCCCTTTATCTTAAGCTCTCAGGCATCCCCTCTGTTTTCATTGTATCCTTCAGTTGCTCTTTCTTTCCCACTGTTTATAAACTCACACACATTCTCTTTTCTGTGCCCCTTTACATTTATGTCTTAACAGATAAGCATTAAGCATTACACATTACAAACTTCCTTTCTTACCACAGTGCCATAAAATGCATTTCATAAAGTAGGAAATACCCTGCGAATGGAGACGGCCAACTGCTCTTGAAATATCACTGTCAGGATTTTTTACTGGCAGTCATTTTTTCACAAATGTGTCTCCTCTCACTTTTGGCCATTTGCTGCACTGCTTCCTCCAAGCTGTTGGGAGACTCCGTAGGGTGGAGCACGGGAGCTTTTTTGAGATTTTAAAGCACTGATTTGGCAATCCCACCACAAGAGCAAACATCTGTGAAACTTGTCAGAGGGAGCTTCTCCCACACCCCTGCTGACAGACTGGGATCTGGACTAGTTTGAAATGGAAAGGTGAATGAGATGTTAAAATAAGGGTGTGCAATTATTAGATAAAGTTGTCACTATTTATTATTATTAGTTTTTTTTTTCATTTTTTGATTTAATTGAAATTTTTTAATGTTGAAAAAAAAAAAAATATATATATATATATATATACATATATATATAATTACAATATATAATATATGAAATAAAAAATATATATTTTGTCTATTTATTAAAAAAATATTTATTGCATACACACATGGGTAAAAAAAATTTTTTTTTCTTTAAACAGTGCAACAAGTGCAAAATTTAACGTCTCCTTAACTTCTATGACTGATGCTGCATCTTAGCCAGAATTAGAAATACAAATGTGCACTCACACACACACATACATTCACCTTAAGGCATCACATTGTGTTGTGTGACACAGACCTCGTGGGATTCAGCCTCCAGAACCTGGTCATTATCTCTGCACACACACACACACACACACACAGTCCTCACTGTAACTCCTACAGTCATAAACACACACAAAAAAACACATTTTCCCGTCTGCCGCAGAAAGCAGCTCTGAAGAGTGCCTCCTCTATAGAGTGGTAACCCACAGCAACGCTCCCTCTCTCTTTCTCTTTGATTCTATCTCTTTCTGTCCATCTATTTTAGTGTAGAGTCATGGCCACAGCTAACACCCACTATCATTGTAACCACCAGCTTCACTGTAATGCAAACACAACACATAAATGAGCTCTGTTTGTTAGATCATTTAATCTACAGCTATGTAAAATCAAATAGGAACCTGTTTGCTCTTAGATCAGGAGACTTGGTGATCTCAGCTATGTTTTGTTTGATGATCAACTTTGATGTTTCGTCTTACATGTTTCTCTTAAAATCAAATGCTTGAATTATATTGAAATGCATAACATGGTTGCTATAATTTAACTTCAATGAAATTTGATGAGAAATATTTGAGTTCATATTGAAACTTTTTATTGCAGACTTTGGTGTCGTTTGAGCACAATTTGATACCTTGACCTTTTACTCAGGACCAAGAGCTGATAAGCATAGCAGAAGACAAGTTTTCAGTTTGTTCTCCATTTAAATCTAATTCTGGAAGCATTAACAAAAAAAAAATAATAATAATAATATTGTATTATGTTCTATTGAATAAACAGATTAACCCAAATATTTGTCTTGCATAAAAAAATTGCTTCTGATATTTCTGAGCTTATATTATTATTATTATTATTATTATTATTATTAATCATTTATTCATTTTTTTATTTATTTTTATGTATTAACCTATTGTATTTTTTCAAAAAACATTGAAAGTAATTGTGAAAAGGCAAAAACTGCACAAGTTAGAGGTAATAAAATGTAAAAAGGAAAAAAAAGGAAAATATCAAAAGGAAGAATTTTTTTCTTTATATTTTTCAACATTTAAAGTCTTTGTTAAAGTCATGTCAAAAACAGCTACATTTAATTTTTGTTTTTCAAATACTTTGAAGGTAATTATGAAAAATCAAAAAACAGCAAAATTTTGAGATAATTTAAAAAGGTGAAAAGAGGAAGAAAGAAAGTGATATATAATTTTTTTTAAGTGAAAATGGATTAGATTATTTATTTACTTGCTTACTTAGTTTTTTTTTCTGAGGTCAAATGAATGATGAATAATTAGATCTGCAGTCAGTGTACTTGTTGAACCATCACTGATTATGAAGTGGCATCTCGCTTATTAGCATTTGTTAGCATAGCTTGCAGCAGACCGCTTCAGTAACTTCAGCATTATCCGAGTACAGAGGCAGCTCTCCAGTACTCACTGAAGACAGAGTATACATCATTATTGATTCGGTCAGGAGTGCTGCAGAGGCTGAAATCTGATTGCTAATAAACAACATAGCTGGTCCTATGCCACAGATTTGTTATTATGAACACAAGGAAGAAAGCTTGTGTGCATGAAATTAAAAAAATCTTGAGTAAGCGGGAGAGGGTGAACAAGTGTTGAAACACTTGTGTGGAAGTCCACCCACAGTGCATCTGTCCTTCCTCAGAGACAGTGAGCAAAAGAGTGCACAAGAGAGAAAGACGGAGAGAGAGAATGATGCATCATAATTTAAAGTTGAAGAGCTGGTGGATTTCACAGAAAGAGATGTCATATACTAATTTTCTACCAGAATAGGGATGGAGCTGGGTGGAGGGATGGCTTTTTGAGAGCGAACAGTGATGCAACAGACTTTTTTACTACGTCCACATACAGACATAGCGCAACAAGGATTTTGTTTGAGTCTTACTATTTATTTTGAGAATTTGTTTTAACTCACATAAAGTCATTTAATCAAACCTCTTAATACCAACACAAGCTGACTTTGGTGTAACAGTCAGAACTTTTTTTATGTATAACAAATAGTTCATATTCATAGTATTCAATTACAAGCAATGTAAACATAAGTAAATTTTATATTACAGATATAGTTTTAAGTTTATTCATATATATGTATAATTTTGTCATTTTTTTAGCAATATGAATTTTAAATAACACATTTATAAATATTTTTTATAATATAGGATGTGATTTAAATAAATTGTCACACACACACATATATATACACAAATATTATAAATGTGTGTGTGTGTGTGTGTGTGTGTGTATACTTTTCCCCCACTGAGCTTTTAATTTTATTCTTCAACTCTCAATCTGGTCGTCTAACTCTTTATCTGTTCCACAACCAGATTATGTCATCTGAGCTACAGTCAGTATTGTTTAATGAATCCAAAATGACTAGATGGGACAGTACAGCTGTTGAAAGATTTGACCTGCTTTAATCTTTCTTTAATCTGCTGAGAGATTTGACTACCTTTAAACCATGCAACATATTTAAAAAAAAGAAAGAAAAAGTATTCAGTCTTTTGCATGCTTCTATGAATGTGCCCGTACTGTATAAAAACCCCAAACTTTACCACCCACTGTAAACTTTCCAGGATCCCCTCATAACCCAGCCAAGGTCTAAGTGCACTGTTGGCATGGTGACAGATGTGGCCAAAGCGGGAAAATAATCTCCCCTCCTCTCCCTTCGGCTCTTTTCCCAAAAGAAAACATCCACCATTTTCTGCCTTTCCCGGTACACGGAGGTAATCTGCAGAGGTGTGTGCAGACCCACTCCAATACTGCAGCATTTAGAAACACTAGATGCATGCCTACCGATCTAAGATGACGTTATATGTTGTAACTAAATATCTTTATTATAAAATGTTGATTTGCATAATAAATGAATTATCCATTGTTTCATTTTCATTTAAGGTAGTCTGATTTCACTCAAGGGTGCTTTTTTCTTGTTCATGCAGACCACAGTCTTTCCGCTCATTAGTCTTAGTTCCTTTTAGGGCGTACAGCCCTCTCTGAGAAATGCTGAATGTGTTGGCGTTAAAGTTGGTGCTAAAGACGTCATTGTTTGTTTGAAGGTGTTCAGCACTGGGTTTGAGAGTCGACACTGCTGTTGTTGCTCTAAAACCATCATTACATCATGACAAATGATGGCATCTGAATAATGTATTTTAAACCACATATGTTTTCATCATATAAAAATGTTACATGACTAATAATAAAATGCAGAATACATTTTTTTGTTTGTTTGTTTTTTTTTGCTTGCAAAGACTAAAACTGACTAGTATAACCATAGATATTAATAATAATTCTATGGGGATAACTCTCACAGAAACTTATCATGGTATTTCTTTATTTAGAAGTGTATATTATTTTTTAATGTATTATTATTATTATTATTATTATTATTTTACACATCATAGCTGATAAATAATATAAGGTTTATTAAAATGTAAACAATTTATACATATGTAGTGATATAATAATACCTTCAGAAAGGTAACATGTCAGTTTTAAAGTTTAATTTAACATTACACCGCATGTGGTCAAGGTGATTTACTATTTAATGTCTTTTTCTGGCTAAATATAAAACATTAAAGAAAAGACGTTTACTTCTTGATTTAAAAATATTTACAATATGGCATCAGTCATTCATAAAGTTAAGAGGACAAAATGGCACTCGTTTTAATTGAACCATATACAATTATTATATAGCCGACTGTTATCTAAGCGGGTTGGGATACAGTCATCTTGTGCTTCCTGAGAGAGAGAGTGAGAGAGAGAGAGAGAGAGAGAGAGAGAGAGAGAGATTATTTCCCTCAAAGTTACCGCACTGTGCTGTTCTGTGAATGTCTCCTGCCTTTTAAAAACGCTGCTATTAGACATACGCGGGGTCAAAGAGGAACTTTTATCTTAATTATTGGGATATACGTATGGTTTTGCCGTGAGAGGATTCGTTTTTCGTTGTACTAAAGACGACTAGAATATCGCAATGTCTCGAGTCGCGGATTTGTCGAAACTTCGCCAGGAAAGAATAAGAGAGATCAATCAGCGGGTAAGTGCGACGATGCGAGCTCGAGCATTCGTGTTTTACCTAGAATTAAAACAATTTGGACGTTCTGTTTGAAATATCCACTTTAATAAAGGGTTGTCATGGTTCGTACGGGATTCTGGCGCTTATATAGATTATAATATTGTCAATAAAAATATTTGGTTTTGAAAAGTATGTTGTCAGTTTTCTGAAGTCGTAACACTGCTTCAGAAAACCACTGAGTGTGTTTTGTGATTAAAATTACATCTGCTATTAACCTAGTGGTTGTATAAACGTAGGTAATATGATGTCATCTTTGGTATGATGGAAAGCCAGCACAGAAACTGCTTCTGTATAAGCATGTAAACTCGTCTACACAGGAACAGTTACTGAAATAGATGTCATTGAATAAATATGTTTTAATATGACTTGTATAGAAATGTGAATATAAAGATGTCATGACAACAAAGTTTAAAGGGTTAGTTCACCCAAATAGCAAAATTATGTCATTAATAACTTACCCTCTTGTTGCTCCAAACCAGTAAGACCTCCGTTTATCTTTGGAACACAGTTTAAGATATTTTAGATTTAGTCCGAGAGCTCTCAGTCCCTCCATTGAAGCTGTGTGTACGGTATACTGTCCATGTCCAGAAAGGTAAGAAAAACATCATCAAAGTGGTCCATGTGACATCAGAGGGTCAGTTAGAATTTTTTGAAGCATCGAAAATACATTTTGGTCCAAAAATAGCAAAAACTATGACTTTATTCAGCATTGTCTTCTCTTCCGTGTCTGTTGTGAAAGAGTTCAAAACAAAGCAGTTTGTGATATCCGGTTCGCAAACGAATCATTCGATGTAACCGGATCTTTTTGAACGAGTTCACCAAATCGAACTGAATCGTTTTAAACGGTTCGCGTCTCCAATACGCATTAATCCACAAATTACTTAGGCTGTTAACTTTTTTAAAGTGGCTGACACTCCCTCTGAGTTAAAACAAACCAATATCCCGGAGTAATGCATGTACTCAAAACAGTACACTGACTGAACTGATGTGAAGAGAAAGCTGAAGATGAACGCCGAGCCAGATAACGAACAACAGACTGACTCTTTCTCGAGTCAAGAACCGTTTCTGTCAGATGCGTCTGATTCGAGAACCGATGAACTGATGATACTGCGCATGTGTGATTCAGCGTGAAGCAGACTGACACACAGAGCGTCTGAACCGAACTGATTCTTTTGGTGATTGATTCTGAACTGATTCTGTGCTAATGTTATGAGCGCGGGTAAACCTAAGGCTTGAATCAAGGGCAATCATCGCCAATGACGCCATTACGTCGAGCGCAAAAGAACCGGCAAACCGTTTTCTTCAACCGGTTTATTCAGTTCGATTTGGTGAACTGGTTCAAAAAGATCCGGTTACATCGAATGATTCGTTCGCGAACCGGATATCACAAACTGCTTTGTTTTGAACTCTCTCTCACAGCAGACCCGGAAGAGAAGACAATGATGAATAAAGTTGTCGTTTTTGCTATTTTTGGACCAAAATGTATTTTAGATGCTTCAAAATATTCTAACTGACCCTCTGATGTCACATGGACCACTTTGATGATGTTTTTCTTACCTTTCTGGACATGGACCGTATACCGTACACACAGCTTCAATGGAGGGACTGAGAGCTCTCGGACTAAATCTAAAATATCTTAAACTGTGTTCCTAAGATAAACGGAGGTCTTACTGGTTTGGAACAACATGAGGGTGAGTTATTAATGACATAATTTTTCTATTTGGGTGAACTAACCCTTTCAGTCTGCTTAGATGCTGCATTTGAACAGAAGCAAAGCAGCATCAGATCCACTTCTGATAGTAGAAGTTGAGGTGGTTTAGAACTTTATTAAAGCTTTTATGTAGCATTTCGTCTTTACATAACATTTGTAGCCAAGGACAGAGCCTGCTCAGAGCAGCTTTAACCCTTTGTGTAAAGACACCTTGAGTAAGTGGTTTTATGCTTGCTTTTGGCACTGAATGTGCACCTTTTTGTCCAATTATTAGCGTCAGTATGAGTTTGAGTTGTGTGGGTGTTACTGAGTGGGAATGTTGAACAACAGAATGTGTGTGTGCATAGAAAAAGATTCAAGAGCAAGAGAGCCAAAAGAGAGGTTGCCATAGAAATAGCGCTCAGTTAAAGCATCAATTCCAGGTTTAGGTCCGAAGGCAAGATTTTTTTAACAGTGAGATGTGATTTTGCTCACACATACACGCACACCATCTCACCACATCTTCTTCTAAGTGGTGATGTCAAAGGTCAAACTGATGTCAACATCAGTCTGGGCATTTTAAATTTACCCAGCTGTGGCCAAGGCTTGTTTTGCATTTATCTACCCTGTCCTGCAGAGATAAACCGATGTAATCTGCCAATCTTTGTCAAATTTTACATTACCAAGCACTCTCTGATGTTATTTGCGAAATATAACAATTCAGAAATGTTCATTGTGTCTCTCTGTAATTGAACCCAACTTTAGAGTTGATATACACTCTCTGTGACAACTAGCCCCAGTCTCTCGAGTAGTTATGTCGACATTGGCTTCGAATCCATGTCAGTTGACTGCTGTATTGTAATTTGCTTTTGTGTGAGAGTGTTTGCGAAGAATGTCAATGTCAACTAATCAGTCCTGGTTCCCCATAGACCAGCTATATCCAGGCCAACGGGCCAAAGCAGGCTGTACTAAATCTGGAGCTGGGACTATTCAAACTAGACCACTGACATTAAATCCTGCCAATCTCAGCCCATTTCCTTGATGGCAGATGACACCAAAATTTTGACAAGCTCGCTGAACCCAGACAACAATATTCTGAGGGCACATAGTCCTCAAGCTTTTGTAAAGAAAGTTTTATTCAGTGTCAGCTTTGTGAACTACGACCACAGAGGGTTTTTTGGGGTTTGCATGCTCAAATAAATTTAATTAGCCTGACATTATTTTTATAAACGCAGAAAAGTTAACTGTTCCTATTTTGTGCCTCTGTGGTTTGTTATATACAGTCATACTCAAGTTTAGTTACAAAAAAGTGTCACTTTATCTACACAGACCACATTGTTTGTTCTCCGATTTAGCATGAACTATTGCGACTTCCCAAATCTGCATGATGATCGCACACACACATACTGTACCAAACAATTCAGAAACATCCTGGAAGGTCTGCTTTTGAACAAACTAGGTCAATTTAGATTTAGTAATTAGATTGCAATATCCTGCAGGTAGTAGTCTGCTACAGATGAACACACTAACCGGTTTTTTATATATTTTCTGTTGCTTACTTCCAACACATGTTTGTGTTCCTCTGGCAACCTTTACTCATGCCTCGTGCAGTTTAGAAAGAGGAAGTGCTCTCTCATTACTTCCTCCTTTGCATGTCAAAAGCATGGCCAATTTTCAGAATAGGTGATCCCAAAACAGGGTCTGGTGCCCTCAGATATTAAAAAATATGAGACATCTTATCGTAAAAATTCAGTTGACATTTCAAAGGATTGTTTGTCTAGACATTTATCCTTCTCTGTCCTTCATTTTAACAAATTAACTCCTTGTAAAACATACATAAAAGAGGAAGATGGTCAGCTTGGACTGAGTAGAGTTTACAGAGTTGCACTGTTAATTGAGCAAAATGAATACCTGGACTTATTCAGTTTACCTAATTTAAAGCACGAGTGTGTTTGTGTTGAGCTGTAAAAGCCATAATTACTCTGGAGCCACTGGAAAATTATTTCATGACAATGCAGATTGGCTGATGGCACCACAAGAACTCGAGCAAATATCCTGTCGGCATATGAGCTGCGACGTCAAAGGCAGCAGACAGGAACATATATATGTGGAATATTTCATTATATTATAGAGGATGTTTAGCTAGTGGCCACTCAAAATGTAAAACAGCTCAGGTGGTTTGCTCAAAAAAAACCTTTCTACACTGTACCAGTGAGAAAAGATGGCAGGGTGCAAGCTAAAACTGAAACTATGTCAAAATAATTTTCGTTATTTGAAATAAAGCTGATATAAAATATAAATATTAGAAACACTGAAAATGGAAATAAAAAGGTTGCTATGGTAGCTGAAAAATAAGTAAGTTTACACTAAAATAAGCTGTACTAACATTACTAAGACTAAAATAAAAAAAAGCTAAATCTAAATATTTGTTTAAAAAAAAAACTAATATAAAAAACTACATAAAATTACTGAAACTTAATCTAAAACTTAAAATTGAACTCACAATACTAATAAATACCTGTCTCCATTAAATGCAAATGCACAGCAATTGGTTTTTTATCAGACTGTCCACAAAGACCCTCACAGGTTGAAAGAGAGGGCAAATGCAGAAAAAAATAGAAACAAATTTATCAAACCAGGCATGTACACAAAAAAGAGACACAAATAGATGACGTTAGTCATAGAAATGAGAGCCATTGTTTGCATCAACTACATGAGTGACTTTTTATAGTGGCTGATAGGGTTCATTTGTCTTTCCTTGAAAGGCTGATAAGCAAAGATTAGCGTTTCCAAATAAAAACAGTTCACGAGCATGAATGTGAGATATGTTTCATGATTAAATCTTTTACCAATGTATACAACCTTCTAGACATTCAGTATGGCCATTGTTGGAAGTATGTGCTTCTCCACAACGGTGTTGCCTGTACCAGTTCGGCAAATTAATGGTTAACACAAAAGAAACTGAGATGCAATAGTGTCATCATTATCTGTTTGTGTGAGTGTCGATTGTACTTTGACCAGCTCAAAGTTTGTTCGTTTTTTAAAATAATGATACTAGGCTAATTTTACCCTGGTAAAGATGATTTATATGTATACATATATAAAGATGCTATGCGTGATTTATTAATTTGAGTTAATTTTATGAGTTTTTGTGTTTTGATTAGAATAAAGAGAAGGAGCGCATGAGGGATCGGGAGAGAGAAGCCAGGGAGCGCGAGGCACGCTACAGTAATGGCCACCTCTTCAACTCTCTCACCGTTTCTGGAACCACGCTCTGCTCGGCCTGCAACAAGAGCATCACTGCTAAGGAGGCTCTCAGTTGCCCTAGTGAGTCACACAGACACACACACACACACACACACACACACATACACAGTACATCACACTCAAAACTAAGGGTGTGTGGTATCACAATTTTTGATCGTGGACAAAATGTCTCTATGATCTGCTTTTGAAGAAATATCGTAGTATCGTGCTACAGCACACATCCTATCAGCTGCAGTTCTGGCACCTCCGTCTCAGTATACTATACAATGAGACATATATTCACATCAAATGCTAACTCAGCGGTAGAGTTAAACTCACGGGACACTGCACTTATTCGCAATTACAAAATAACATCATTTGCATGTGCTTTAAAAAGGCTTGACGGTTAAGCATTTAATTCGTGTGCTTTTTCTGAGCGTGCACACATGCAACACACACACACTAAACGCCTGTCAAGCAGCGCCTGATTACTGGACTAAGTTATCTTTCGCATCTGATTGCGATAATACTGCCAAACACACACAAGGTTTACATATAAAAACAGTTGGTTATGTCTAAAGAGAAAGTAAACAGAAAAATGGCTGTCTGTATGTGTGCAGCTCTTAAAGCGACGCTACACTAATAGTACTAATCATGCTGCCACTTTTCATTAAAGGGATAGTTGACCAAAACATTTTTATTCTGTCATTATTTACTCACTCTCATGTTGTCCCAAACCTGTATTCATTTCTTTCTTATTTGAGCTGAACACAAAAGATATTTTGAAGAATATGGGTAACCAAACAGTTCCTGGTCAACCATTGACTTCATAATAGGGGGTGAAAATACTATGGAAGTCACAGGGGACCAGCAATTGTTTGGTTTCCCATATTCTCCAAAATAACTTTTATGTCCAACAGAAGAAAGAAACTCATTCAGGTTTAAAACAACTTGAGTGAGTAAATAATGACAGAATTGTCCTTTTTGGGTCAACTTTCCCTTTAATGTTAATAAAACAACAATGCTCTTGACTGAAGAACTTTAATACAGTTTATTTAATAAGAATCAATGTACAATTTATACAGTGAAGTGTATATATAGTGTTTTATTTTCATATTTGTTCATTCAATTTCTTGAATGCTGCTGCTAAATAGTCAAGTCACCTTTATTTTTATACCACTTTTAACAGTATAGATTGTAACAAAGCAACGGAACAGCATTGAATACTTGCTAAATAATAAAAGCAACATGACGAAGAATTGTGATAAAATTGTGAATTGCGTTTTTCCTGAAAATAATTGTGATATGATATTTTACCTATATTGCCCACCCCTAGTCAAAACCCACAAAGTGCACCAGTAATCCTATCTGCCAAGCTTATTTAAGCAAATAATGTATTGCAGTTAAAAAGTTGCTAGGCTTTTGCCAGGTCTGGCACAAGTCTAGAAAGCATTTACATGACACCACTTTTAGCAAACTTTTTACACATTTTGGCTGTTTGTTTACACTGGAATTGCGTTTTGGGGGTCTGAAAACACAAGTTTTGAAAACTGTACAACATTTTGAAAGTTATACTATTATAATGTCAGTGTAAACTACAAAAAAACGTGATTTTTTTAAATTGGTGATGCTAGTATAATGTGTATGTGCGCAGGCATGTAGTGTTTCTTTACAAAGTGACATCGCCAACTACTGGCCTGGCATGCATTATACAGCATTTTTTGTTGCTTTTTTGCGGATTTGTGTATTCAGGGATCATTTTTGACAATTATGTCATCTGTATGCGAAACGTTGCAAAAGCAAACATTTAAAAGTACAATTGTTGTTGGGTAAACATACCCATAAGTAGTGAGTCCTCAGGTCTCTATGATATTATGGTTTTTGTTACCCCTTTTTATCACTGATAAAAAAATTACAGAAGTAATAGCATACCTCTACCAAACAAGTCGATATTTGTTCATCATTCATGATAGGATGTTGTGGATGTTTGTTGCCATGCGTTTGCTAAGGTTCTGGGTAGTTTTAGCATGTTGCTATGTACTTGGGTGTTCTGAATGGCTATGTGGTTGCTAGGGTGTTGATATAAGTCTACAAGCCTTGGCCTGGTATACGTCTAAAAAGCTGATTCCCAAGACTATAGGATATTCTAGCTTCTTTCCCCCGTCTGATTTTCTTCCCTATTTTCATAGTATGCCTAATACATGCTTGAAAGGTGACAGCATACCTCTCCTAAATAAGCCAACTGATTGGACGTATCATTTATGTAGAACTCATGAATAAATATTTAACTTTGTGCTGATGTTTAATACTTATGGTTGAGGATCTGAACACAACCTTAATGATAAGTGTGAGCAGTAGTAATTGTGATTAGACACTGATTATATGTAAAGTATAATAGCATTACCGTTCTTGATTAATGTTTGCTTACATCCTCTGTTGATGAAATGCTCCTGAAGAAACCATACGAGGAGCTTGTTTGCGATCCTGCCAATCACATCGCAAAGGCCACTTACCTCACTCCTTCCAATGATTATTTCCGGCTTTCTTCCCCCATTCCAACTCCCTTGCTTTCTTTCCATGATTGTCTCCTGTACTTTTAGCTTGAGACGAACATAAGCCTCTTTATTACTTAGAAGCAACACCTGTCTACCCGTTTTCTCTATTTCACATTACATGCATGTGTTGCAGCCCTGAACTGCTTTCTTGTGTCTTATAATGTGGTGAATGGAGAGTATGTGGAGTACTTTTAGTGGCTGGTCTACCGCACCGGCATGCCAAAATAACACACACACACACACACACAAATTCTCACACATCTTTATGCAGGCCCAGCCCTGCAATGGCAAGCATTTTCACACACACACACAAACATATATATATATGTATGTATAAATGATTACATGATAAAATGCATAAAAACGTTCATTCTCAAAGGATGCATTTGTGGCGTAATGTCGATTACCAGGTTTTAAAAGAGTTTAAAAGCGTTCAAAGGTTATTTTAGCTGTATTTTAGCTTCTTGACTTTTTGTTGTCATGGTAGTATTGAAATTAACTTTTGCACAGACAGGGTTAATTGTGTTTTATCACATTAGTCTCATGTTGCTATGTCTAATAATATATATGTATGATGTGAAACAAGTTAAAATGATTACGCTTCAAACTTAACTTGCATTTAACCTGAACAGCTGGTGCACTATCACACCCTTTCCTGTTTCACTGTGCTCGTCTCTCATTTCTTGTTCTCTGTTTGACTATTGCTTTTAGCTTCTTCCTTATTTTGTCATCGAGATCAGACAGCAACTCACTGATGAGCTGCTCTATGCTCGGCTGCTCTGGTCTGGGTATTGATTGCACTGAGAGCCTGTGTGGGTGTTGGAACATGTAGTTTGTGCCTCTGTACACAGCAAGAGAGAGAGCAAAGGTCATTTGAACCAACACCTTTGAGTGGGATCAGATCTTAAAGAGAATTAGATAAATGTACCTTATATGCATAAAGATGCTGTTTTATTTCATTTTTCGTAAAAGGAAAAGGGAATAAGGATGTGAAAAAACTACATATTTTTAAAATGAACCTAGTGGGTAAGCAATGACTTGCTAATTGGTTTTAAGGAAGCACTGGATAAAGGGCTGGTTTCATCGATGATTATTGTGATCAAAAACAGCTGGGCAAAACACAATGGAATGGACCAGAACACAGTCACTGTGTGTTTTAAAATATTTTTAGCTTGATACGCCTTATAAAAGCAAAACACTGCTAAAATGAGTCACAGTGCAACTGCAAAAGACATCTGTTTGCATGTGTAAGGTTGTAGCGGTGGAGCTTGAAAGGGCATGTATTTCATTTTATGAAGAGTCTTGTCAGATAAAAATATACACTACCATTTAAAGGTTTTCGGGTCAATACAATTTTTATTGATACATTCAATTGAGAAAAAAAGTGACTTTTAGAATGTGACAAATATTTTCTACTTCAAATAAAAGCTGTTCTTTATATTCAAAATTATATTGAAATTATATACATTGAAACAAATGTATCTCGGTTTTCACAAAAATATTAAGCAGCACACATGTTTTCAGAATTGATAATAATAATAGGAAATGTTACTTAAGCACCGAATCAGCATATTAGGAAGATTTCTGAAGGATCTCGTGACACTGAAGATTAAATTAATGGCTGGAATAAATACAAATTTGTAAGATTATTGTTTTTACTGCATTTGTAATAAAATCATTGCAGCCTTGGTTAGTATAAGAAATTGCTTACCAACCCCAAAAGTTTAAATGATGAATATATACAGTATATAGCAAAGTGAATATCTATTTAATTATCTTAGAGATCAGTGAGATTTAGGTTGCTTTCACACTCGGTTCACTTGCCTGACCCGAACCCAAGTTTGACATCATCCAAACAAACCAAATTCTGGCGTCAGTCGAACCCGGGTGCACACCAAAAGTGCTAGTGTGAAAGCACCCTAAATGAGGAACAAATTGAGACCTGCTTCAGTATGGTGCAGAACTTTATACAGTAATTAACAATAAAGTAATTTATGTCTATTCTTGAAATAAAATGTTCCTCTACGGTGCTTCATTTTTGAGATGCTCTGCTGCTCTTTGGGTGGTTATTTGGAGTCGTGAAGGTGTATGTTGTGGGATATTTAGGCCAGGGAAACTCCGGCAGAGCCCCTGTCCCTCTTCCTTCCCAGCAATACTCAAAACAGGAAGCAAAGCCGTTCTGAAACAATAGTAGTTCAGAGACAAAAGCAATACGGCGTAACCAGAGAAAACATTCAGTGACTAGTAGCATGCCAGTAAGAAGATCTAGAACAAGCATTTTAACGCAGACATAGACAGAGATTAGAGGGAGAGAAAGAGAGGCAAAAATGGATATGGTACATCTGAGAATCATTTAATTATGTGCTGTAATGTTGGAGAGGATAGAAAGTTAGAGTAAAGGTTAGAGAGAATTTTAGGTATTTCCTTACTGGAAAATCCATTGTAAGCCACTAGCTTTTTTTGAAAACCCAGTGGTTGGTTTCTCACTGGTTTAAGCTCATAGATCATCTTAGACCAACTATAAACTAGCAACTTATCAGTCTAACATAGTCAAGATAGTTTTTTTGCACACAGTGGTAATTCAGCCAGCTAATGACTAATTTAGACCAAGCAGAAATCAAATTAAGAGTTACGTGACCATGAGAACATCACAGTCATCATTAATCACATTTCCAAACACATGAAGAGAGTGTGAGTGTGTGGTTTTGCTGAAGAAAAGAGTGTGAAGATTATACCGTCCGATGATGAAGTAAAATAACAGTGGTTTTGCTGTCTGCTCTTTTTTTCCCAGCCTGTAATGTCACCATCCACAACCGCTGCCGGGACACACTACCAAACTGTGTCAAAATGAAACAAAAGGTGGGATATTAGTGCACGCACTTCTCAATTGGGTTACTTGGAGCACAGACTTGCAGACACTGGCTTTGATTCATGGTATGATGTCGAAGAAATGTATCTAAATTGGGTCCGTTTCCATGATATGTTTTATGAAAAAGATTTAGTCTAAATATGTCATACATTTTATCTGTCTGTATGTGTCACAATAGCAACAGAAACTGGCCCTGATGAGGAACAATTCAGCCTATCAGAATGTGACGCTGAGGAATAAAGGTGAGCATGTGATGGAAACAAGTACACTGTTTACATCTGATAGTTATATCTGACATTAACATGTTAATAAGTGGCATGTGATTAGAATAAGTGGCAGCTGTGATTAGATATCAGAGACAATCATTTGAATATGACTGACCAAAATTGAGTAAAACCAGGTCTTAACATGACATTTCTCTCTTTTTTTGTGCCATCCTGAAGCCCATTTAAAGGAACGGCCGAGCTCTGCCATCTACCCATCAGACAGTCTTCGCCAGTCACTTCTCGGGTCCCGTCGCGGACGGTCTTCCCTCTTACTTTCAAAGAGCGTCTCCACCAATAACATTGCAGGGTTAGTGACAGAAAATGTAGCTAATGTTCTTTTTTGATTAGCTAATGAATCCTTTGGATAACTTTACAAAAAAAATACAACTTCTAATATAATATTTCAACCTTTATTCATTTTCAACCAATGTGGTTGAAGTTTTTACAGTATACAAAAATAAAGAGGCAAAGAAAATTATTTTATTATGGTAAATATGAGTTTACGATAGCGTTTATAATTAAACCACAGTGGCCACAAATTTACAGTTGTCTGAGACATCATGAAATGTTCTTTAGCATCACAAACCATAAAATGTAGTCAGGGTTCTGCTATGGTTTAGCATGGTTTCCAGAGATCTGGAGCTGATTCGGGGTAGCTCGGTGGTTTGTGACTGTTGCCTCGCGGCGCGCTGGGGCTGTTCACATATTCACAAGTTCGTTATTTTTAATGTAAGCACGCGGTATTCGCGCTCATAACGGGAGTGAAGCGGCCGCGACTCGCACGCGAAAACAGGCACCGCATCGAGTTAAAAACATCTCAACTTTTCAGAATGCCGCAAGTGCACCGCGGGTCATGTGACAAGAACTAACTAATCAACTTCATCCTTTCCCGTAACAACGTTGAAAGCTCAGCTAAGTTTTTTAGTGCTGCAAATCCATTTATCCTTTGCTGGAATTTCCGCGTCTTCATGGAGAGAGCACGTCATGGTTGCTTAGCAACGGCAGACGCCCCAGGGGCGTTTTCCACGCATTTTTAGGCACGATATTTGAACGCCCCTAACGCGTGTTCGAAACTCGCGCCAATACAGACTTACTTTATTTTTTATTTTATCTTACTTCAGCCGCTACGGGTGATCATACCAATAACTTGTAATCTTTACAAGAATATCAGAATCATGCAATGAGCAAGTCTGCGTTTATTAGACACTTAATAATATCACATCAGTTTGTGCTTTTAGAATCGCCGAATCTGCTGCGGTCGTTCCATCGCATCTGCAGCAGAGACCTGAATCAGGAAGTTGGTCACACGGTAGCCAGTTAAACCGTAACACCGGAGAGCGCCAGGATGTTTTCCTCTGAGATGCTTGTGCATCGCATTTGTGCTGCCGTGGTACACCATATCGGTTTTGCAAAGGGAACAAAGGGCCATTTTATTTGGCCTCTGTTTAAAGAATTCCCATACTTTTGATAACAGTGGTCTCTGTTTTTGTGATAGAATGCAACTTTCTCCATTCCCAGTATGCCATTACGCGAGATGTAAACAGTGTGACGCGTCGACGCATTTCATGCACGTCAACGTATTTTTGTAGTCGACGTAATCGATGACGTCGACGCGTCATTGCAGCACTAAAATGAACAAGTCCCTAGTTTATAAATACTGTAAAAATGCCGTTTAAATCACATTTTTTTGTTGTTGTGAAATATCTACAGTATATATAGAGAGACAGTTCTCATCACTGTAATTTTTATCTTTTTGTGATTTTGTGTGTGTGTTTGTGGCTATTGTAGTTTAATGTAAGCAGTTTTGTTTGAATGTTATACTTCAGTCATTATTCTTTCAATCTTTTAAATATTTTATTTTATTTTTCTGTGTGGATTATGATGCCTGCTTCTCATTTTGTCATATTTTGTTTTGTGTACTTTTTTTCTGTGTCTTTTGCATGGGATTGCATGCATACGTGTACATCTGTTTGTATGCATGCACATGGTGTGTGTGTGTGTGTGTGTGCATGTGCGTGTGCGTGTAGGACTCTGAATGATGACTCTCTGGGGCTGCGCAGGATCTTGTCTCAATCCTCAGACTCACTCAACTTCAGGAGCAGAACCATGTCCATGGAGTCTCTCAATGATGAGGGTGAGACACACACCACACATGACGACACACAAGCATTCAAACACAGTAGATATACATTAAGATATACATAAAAGGTTGAAATAAGCAAGATTTTATTAAAGAAATGAATACTTAACCAGCATTAAATCATTTTTAGCATATCCATCATTGTATTAAAATAAAGACTCTTCTAACGTCCATAACTGTTTTCAACATTGATAATAATTAGAAATGTTATTAGACTGTTATTAGAATGATTTCTGGAGGATCATGTGACACTGAAAACTGGAATAATGGCTGCTGAAAATTCAGGAATAAATAACATTTTAAAATATATTACAACAGAAAACTGTTATATTTAAATGGCTATAATATTCACAATTTTTACTGTGTTTTTGATTCAAATAAAGCCCTCGGTGACCATAAGAGACTTTGTTCAAAAACATTAAATCTTACTGACTGCAGACTTTTAATGATAATGTTTGTTATAAAGAATTTAATCATTATGAAGAAAATCTTATTTTTTTTAGAAATTTAGAGCTGCATTTTTGATTGGTGTGATTGGCTGTTGACCAATTCCAAAATTCCATGACCAACCTGACTTGTTTGCCTTATAATACAGAAATGGTTATTGTTATCCTTCCTTTTGCTTCTAGGAGAGGGCTACTTCACCTCTCTGCTGGAAGATCTGGAGGTTGAAAGCCAGGAGTTTGAAGCAGATTCCTGGAGCATGGCAGTAGATTCCACATACTTACAGACCCACCGGAAAGATGTTATCAAGAGACAGGACGTCATCTATGGTTAGAAAAGAGTGCAGATATAAGTCTAAAATCAAAATATGTTCATAACTATAAATGGGCCGTTGACTCCATAAAAATGCTATTAATAGTTCCACATAAACAGCAATGCCTTTCCATATGCTGTTTTTACATTTCTGAGAATGAAAATGAGCCATTGATGGATAGATGTCTGTTCAAGTACACTTTTAATGTCTTCTATTAAATATATATTAAAATTCCATACGAATTTGTTGAAAAAAAAGTAAACTCATGTGTCACAAAATTATGAAGTGGATATTCACATTGAGATTTGCTTAAGATTATTGGATTGTGCTCCTGTAGCTCAAGTGGTAGAGCATTGCATTATCAAGCGCAAGGTTGGGGGTTCGATTCCCCGGGAACACATGATAGGTAAAAATTGATAGCCTGAATGCACTGGAAGTCGCTTTGGATAAAAGCGTCTGCTAAATGCATACATTTAATTTTAATTTAATTTAATTTAAGATTACATTTAACCATGATATTACATTATTATTAAATATTAACTTTAAGGGAGTTTTAGATGACTGAAAAGAAAAAGAAAATAAATGAGCTTGCAAAATTGTTTTGTTGGCTGAACAATCTACACCAAAGTACACAGATGGAATGAACTTTATTTCTGTGCCTCACTACCTTGCTTTCCTTCAATTCGAATATAATATGGTATCTACCCTTATAATTAAGGACATTCGTTTGGGTTACATGTCCAACAAAGGCCCATTAACCTTAACAACCTCTCC
Source organism: Carassius carassius (assembly GCF_963082965.1). Taxonomy (NCBI): domain Eukaryota; kingdom Metazoa; phylum Chordata; class Actinopteri; order Cypriniformes; family Cyprinidae; genus Carassius; species Carassius carassius. The sequence continues at coordinate 8,925,426 of NC_081779.1, read as the reverse complement.
GATATCATTTCAGAGCTGATCCAGACGGAGCTCCATCACGTTCGGACCCTGCGGATCATGGATGGGGTATTAAGGCGGGGTATGCTGGAGGAGGTGCAGCTGGAGCCGGGGGTCGTGCATGCGCTGTTCCCCTGCCTGGAGCGCCTGCTGACAATTCACATGCACTTCCTCACGCAGCTCCTCACCCGGCGCACTCAAAGCCTGCAACCTGACAGCACAAACAATTTCACCATCAATCAGATCAGCGATTTGCTAAAACAACAGGTAGGAGGGCAATTGTTGGTTTACGTGGGCGGAACGAGGTAAAAATGCATTTGGTTACATTTGGCCTGCTTTATGTGATTTTAGATGAATGTATCAGTTTTAATTGCCAGTTAAAAGTGTGACATATACATGAGAGCTTTCAATTTAATGCATTAATGTAAAATAAAAATAAACAGGGTTATTTATGCAACAGTGCAACAAGTCGGTCTGGGAATGTGTTTTAAAAGGTTTGCAAAACTACACAGCATCTTAAAAGATATCATACATTTGTTGCATTGTTGCAAATGGACGATATTGTATGAAAAAAACATTTTGTAGAGGGAGTTGAAAAGTCAAAAATAAAGAAAAAAGTGACAAATGGAAATTGCAATTGAAACTTCATTCTCTCTAAATGTATGAGAGTGGGAGGCTGAAAGCTTTGAGGTTTCAAGGAGAAAAATGTTCATAGTGCACTGTCTTTGTGTGTACGTCAGTTCTCAGGTCAGTGCGGGGACGAGATGCTGAAGGCGTATTCTGAGTTCTGCAGTCGACATATGAAGGCTGTCAAACTCTACAAAGAGCTGCTGGCCAGAGACAAGAGACTGCAGCTCTTTATACGGGTAAGAACAAGAGTGACAGACGAGGGTGTTTACTGTCCGGTAGAGTTTCGTGTTTGAATAACCGGGTCAGGTGTTGTCTGTGTGTTGCTAGTGGGAGGACAGAGTGGTACTGAGTGATGAATGATGGTGGGTGGGTGCATTAATGGATTAAATGCCTGCAAACTCTCATAGGTGTGTGAATCATCAGACATGTTCGGCTCTTATGTTTGTAATAGCTTAGTGTGGGGCTGTCACGATAAAAACTGGTAACATGTCACAATCATTGATGCCACAGCAGGAACTTCTATGCTAATGAAAGCAGTCCTTTTATTTAAAAAGTTTAATATTGTCAGGAGAGTGTTGTGGAAAGTGTTGGGCCCATGGTGAGACCCATGTTTGTCTGTCAACTTTCTTGTCAAATCTCTGCTTCCCTATTTTAATAAAGACTAAAAACCAACAAACCTTGTAAATATTAATATAAATATTAACAAGTTAGGGATGTGCCAGCAGTAAACTTCTGGTAAATCTCTGGTAAATATCTGATATTGTTAATAAATTATATGAATAGTTAATAAAAACAACAACAATAATATTTATTTGTTTGTTTGCTTATTATTTGTTTGTTTGTATCAGCATCAAAAGTCTTTTTTTGTGGCAAAATCAAAGTATTTTAAAGAAGATTCTGACTGGGAAATTTACTTTTATACATTGTTTATATATTTACTATATTATATATTTAATGATATTAAATTAATAAATAAATGTATTTTGATAATAATGGTAACTAATTTTATTAGTAGTAGTAGTATAACATATCCTCTATTCCCATGTCAGGATCAAAAGCTATTTTCATTGCAAAACTGAAAGTATTTTAAAACAAAAAATACTGGCCAAAATGAAAATGTATACTATATTATATAGTTGTTATTGTTATTACTAAATATAAAATAAACACAAATAAATGTACATTTGTTTTAAATGCTACGAGTGAATTTGGGCATCACAACATTAGAATGCACCGTTTGAGGGAAAGTTTTCAAGTACTTTTATTACAGTCAGACTTCTATTTATAAATGAGTGTTTTAGTCATTAAATATTTGCTTGGCAAGTTCTAGCTTATTAGACATGATGTTATGATGCCTGTCCAAAACCAGTTTCTTTAAGTGCCTTCATACACAAATCTGGCTGACCTTAAATCCTTAAAGTGTGTTTAGTTACCAGTCCATTCATCATTGTCTTTGTCTCTCTCAGAGAGTGAGTCGGCATCCTCTACTGCGTCGTCACGGGTTCCAGGAGTGCATCCTTTTGGTCACTCAGCGCATCACTAAATACCCCGTTCTGGTGCAGCGCATCTATGACAACACCAAAGGTAAGACACAGGGGTATAAATGTTGCCAGTGTCAATATTTAACTGTATTCAAATAGCTGCTCACCTCCGGCCTTCCTTCCACAGTCTATAAACTTTTCAGTATCCCTTTAATATGTATGATTTAAAAATCATTTTAAATTAGAAAAATGTGTATTATATACATATGTCATAAAAAGCCCCTGGTTATGGACTTTTTAGACTGACTTTTGTGTGTAACAATGCAGACAATCCAGAGGAAGCTGCAGGTCTGTCTCAGTCACTGTCTTGTATACGAGAGCTGCTCTGTTCGGTGGACCAGCAGGTGTTGGAGCTTGAAAGGACACAGCGGCTGCAGGAGATCCGGTCCCGGGTCGACCCGCGGGCCGAGGCCAAACTTCGCTCTGGTGCCCTGTTCAGACCAGCCGAACTGCTCCGCAGGCAGCTGATACACGAAGGCACGCTGCTCTGGAAAACGCCCAGCTCTCGCCTCAAAGGTAGCAGAGACCGTGGCTGTTTATGAGGAAGTGTTTTGTGATATGTGTCTGTGTGAGAGGAAGAGAGACACACTTGTTACTATATTAGTGGACGTGTTTTAATGTACAGAATGTCCCGTTTTCTTTGTGTTCTAGATGTACAGGTTCTGTTGATGACTGATATTCTAGTATTCTTGCAAGATAAAGATCAACGGTACATCTTTGCAAGTTTGGTAAGTTACTTTGCAATAAAGTGTTAAACTTTTGCATGCTGTGATACCTCGAATTGTGAGGTTTTATGAAGAGGATTTTTTCTTCTCATACTCTCTGTAGGATAAGTCTGCCGTGGTCTCACTGCAGAGTCTCTTGGTCCGAGACATAGCCAATCAGGAGCGAGGTTTGTTCCTGATCAGCAGTGAGTCCAGCCCACCTGAGATGTACGAGCTTTACGCTGCATCTAAAGATGACAGAAAGACCTGGATACGGCTCTTACAGCAAACAATCAGCAGGTAAATGCATGCAAAAACACGCTCTTAACAGTCCACACAGCTGCCATTTGACTTCTTCAAGCATCTCTTTTCACAATTGAATGGAAAATCCCATGAAAGCACTTTTCTGTATTGTTCCTTTGTATTTCCTTTTGAATCAGGACGTTGGAGTGGGACATTTCAAAGGGATATGTCAGTTCTGTGGGAAGCTTGACTTGCCAATAGCCTTTGTTTATGTTACAGCTCAGCAAAATCAAACTTGACAGCTTGCAAGGGACACCTTTTCAAAAATATAAAGACATCTAAGAAAATATATCATTTATACTATGCAGAAAAAAATTGTAAGAGTAACATTACAGAAGGAATAATGTCAAATATGGTAAATATTGATTTAGTTAGTAGTACTTGTTTTAATATTATTAATATTTATAATTATAATTAATAATTTAATATTAGTAATTGTTATTCATAATAATAAGAATAATCATTAATTGTGATTATATTATTTATATAATTATTAACAAAATATAATAATATTTGTGATATTAATCTTTTTAATTATTCTGTTTTTACTCAACCTTTTTTCCATGTTAATACCCTCTTGCCCCCGGGAGTCCCCAGACTGCAGATTTAAAACCCCCTCTATACACTTGGCACTTTCAAAATGAAGACATTCTTACCACTTCCTTCAGAAAAAAAATAATTAGCAAAGAAAGGACAAGCATAAGTAAATTTTCAGTTTCATTCAAGAACTATATAAAGTGACTAATACTTTTGGTCCATTTTCCCAGAAGAGAAAGACTGTCCATTTTAAATTTGTATACTTGTTAAACGCAGGGACACTAGTGTATATGACTGCAGTGCTAATGGACATCCACTAAAAGGCACTAAACTACCATTTCTAATGGTCATTCTCATTTACCTTCATGGTTTTGTCACACAGCTGTCCATCAAGAGAAGAATTCCCTCTCATAGAAACAGAGGACAAGGCCCTTCTGCGAAGACTCAGAGGTTTGCTTCAATCACTAACGCACACACATTCACACACATTTTTTTTTTTCAAAAGATGAATCACTACAGTGGGTTAAGGACTGAAAGAAGCATAAAGTTGTTCTGAAAAGCTCAAAAGAGCTCTCACCCATCTGTCAGATCAGTTGGTTACCGATCTCAAGGCATTTTCTCAAAACAAACAAGCTAGCTACAAAAAAAAAAACTTGTCTCGACATATACTGATTTCTATGCGTCTTGACATTTTTACACTGCATTTGAAGGCAGAACAAAGCCACTATATCTTGAGTGTAAAGAAGCTGACGTAGATTTTTTATTCAAACAGCACTTTGTTCCTCGTGCTCTCTGTTTCAGCTGACATCCAGCAGAAGGATAGGGAGGTGTTAGAGCTCCTTCAGGAGCGGGTCACCCTGTTCTCTGACTTGGCGGAGGTCATGGGAGGTTATGAGGTCATGCTACCGTCCTGTTCCAGAAACCTGTTCAGAGCCGAGTCTCCTCAGGCACCTCGCGGGGAACAGCTGCTCACACAGGCCATAACTGAGGGTAAGACAGACAGGATGAAACAGGGCCTTCCACCTGTATGAGGCTTGTTTCACCCTCTAGTGCATATTTATTTCACCGCCCATGTTAATAGGTTACAGTATTCACACCATGAGAGTATGTTTTGCCATTTAAGGTGTTTTTGCAAAAAGCACAACAGTAAATCCTTCAATTCGGATTTTATGTAAATGTAAGAATGTACAGATATTTAAATAAAAGCTTTGAAGTTTCAACATCTGAGCAATTGAGAAATTGTCATTAATAAAAAAAATTATATTATGGAAAGTTCACAGAACATTTTAGCTAAATCTTCTGAGCTCATGCTCAGATCTTCAATAATATCTTGTAAAATGTCATGATGTATCTTTCTCTCGCTCTCTGCAGTGGACAGATTGACAGAGCTGTTATTAGGATCCAGTGTTGATGTTCCTCTGCCCTGCAGTTCCAACGGCCATCACAATCACACTGGAGCGCTAGTAATCAGTAAGTGTCAAATACACAACACACAACATGTAAATGAGTGTGCTTTTAGTGTGTCTGATTGGCTAAATACACCTTTTTATCTGACCAATGTGCTTCCTCCATTCTTCTAGATGGAGAAGAGGTATTAGTCAATGGCTCTCAGGAGAACCAAGCTACTCAGGTACACAAAACTAACAGTTTTGTCAGAAAATAAGCGTATTATTTTGATCTATGTTGAGTTGTTCATTATCACACTTCTCTGGCATCCACATTCGCCTGCGTCAAATATGCTTTAGAAAATGCAATAATTATGCACATAGAGGGTTCGATGGTATTGCTGAGTTTTTATGTAATCCTGAAAAAAAAAAATTAGTCATTTTCCGAGCCCATCTGAAACTTGCAGGTTTCCATAGCAACCTGAATCTACCAAAAACTCTCCATCACGACTCGGCACTGGTGCTTGAAAGCTGCGCTTCATCTCCCTTTTCATCGACACATAGTGCTGACAAATGAAAGCTTTTTGAATTAATTTGCTGGTTCAGAATTTTGATTGTGTGAATAATGCAAAAACTTCTCTGTTCTCTTCAGGATGGTAATGGGAATCAAATGGAGGACAAGACACCAAGTGAGGTACTGACATTTTAGGCTTAATGTGTGCTGATTATAAATATATATAACTGATTATTTTACTTTTTGCATTAGAATCCTTTTAATTGGAATGACTAGAAAATGTATAATAACAAACACTATAACACACAAAATAACTGGTGATTAAAAGCTTAGAATCTGAATTTTGAAATACATATAGACAATGTGGAAAACTCCTAACTTCTGCTTTTTAATTCACTGGATATTGGGTTTAGTGACTTATTATTATTAAAGTAATACTTTTATTCACCAAGAATGCATTAAGTTTATCAAAGTGACAGTAAAGACATTTATAATGTTACAAAAGATTTCGGTTTCAAATAAATGCAGTTTTTTTTTTTTTTTTGTATTCATCGATGAGTCCTGAATACTTTTAACATTGATAATAAGAAATGTTTCTTGCGCAGCATTAGAATGATTATTTGGAGTAACGCCTGGAGTAATGGCTGTTGAAAATTTAGCTTTGTCTTCACATGAATAAATTATATTTTAAAATGTATTAAAACAATTATTTCAATAAACCAATGCAAACCAATTCAACATGGGCCGAGGATCTTCTCCTAGTGATGAATGAGACTATGATTATGTCTTATGTAACAAAAAGTGCACATAAAAACAAGCTGATAGTCCATAACACATGATTAGGTGAAATAATCAACTGCAACTCCATTATTGGCATGAATTAGTTTTTCAATTTTACGAGTTATATGCAACAAATATCGCCCTCCACAATACTGTGCATCACTAAATATTTCAGGGACACCAAAATTTCCAGGCTTATTTAGACTAGTGTGTGTTTTATATATTTATACATTATGTTACTATTGTTTTGTAATGTTTTGCACCTGAATGTCTTTTTTGTGTTTCAGGAGGTGTCACAGAGGCTGGTGAATCTCGGTGCTCAGCTACACGGTTTACAGGTATGTGTGCACTCCAAAATAAATTTATCAGATTTTCTTAAAAGCACTGTTGTACCATCGGGATCCGAAATGAACTCAACGAGACCAAAAACTCATACTCTGCCAGGGTGTGGTGATACGACAGGACTCCATCCTAGAGCTCTACCTACGAGAGAGCTCGGTCTTCCCGGCCACCGCAAAGGCTCGTACAGTTCGCTCCCTGTCCAGGGATGGTGCAAGTGACTTTGGCTCGCTGGGAGAGCTGGCCCTGCTTCAACGGCAGCACAGTCTGCTGCAGGAGGAGCTCGTACGCCTCAGGGGAGCCGAGGGCAAACTCAGGCACAGCGAGAAAGCCAAAGCCCAGCTGGAGAAACAGCTCAGGGATCTTAAGACTAATAGCGCCACTCTAGGGAATGGAGCTGGAAATACAGGCTCACAGGTGAGTTCATTTAGTACGTTTTTAGTCTAAAGCAGAATTTAAATTCATTTTTGCACTCAAAGGCAAAGTTTAACAAGAAGGATCAGTGCTCTTGAAGTAAACACCACATGACACATACAAAAGTATGTAAGAGACACAATGTAGTATCTCCCAAATCTCATTCGCTTCTGATTTCCTCTTTTCAAGGCCCCAGCAACTCGCAGAGAGAGCGGTACCGACCCTAATACTGACACCCCATTGGCTTGCCAGGAGTCGATGGACCAATCAGATGGCCTGCAGGGATGCAGTGATGTGGAAGGGGATGTGATATCTGATGATGATGATGATGATGACGACGAGGTGGATTCGAGGGTGTCTCCCCGTTCAGAAAGTCCCAGAGGTCTATAGATTGACACAGAACCGATATATAAATACATATACACCAATAAAAAATATGATATAGAAATAAAATATTTATAATTAATATATACCATATATATATATAAGTATATATATATAAAAGTATAAATACATTTATATATAAATATGTAAATAAATTAATCTAATCGTTTTTCAAAAGCAAAAATAATTTATATATATATATATATATATATATATATTAGGGGTGTAACGGTACGCAAAAATCACGGTTCGGTACGTACCTCGGTTTTAAAGTCACGGTTCGGTTCATTTTCGGTACAGTAAGGGAAAGAAATGCAAACATTAAACTGCAGGTTGTTTATTACTATAAACTTTTTTTTTACAATTTGTTTACACTTTTTTAAAATACTTTTTAATAAATATATATAAAATAAAAAAAGAATAAGAAACAAAATACTGCTGCAAAGTTCAACACTAAATAAAATACTCTCAGTCTCAAACCAATATCATATAATAAAATATAATGAAAAATATAAATAAATAACTATGATTACAGTGCAGCATTACCAATCCCAGCTTGTAGGCCACCTCATATTTAAAATAAAAGATCCTGGTCTGTCTCCCTCTAAGTCACCTACAAAAGGAGCAGCAGCGCGCCAGCGCCGCGTCAGGCACGATTCTGGTGTGTAAAGACACAGAAAACACGAAGCAGCCGTCACACAACTGACACGCAGCAGAAACGCCACGCAGCCAGTGTGTCACCGGCCTTAGAATCAGCTGCAGGGCAGGATTTGCGCTGAACGCGGAGACTTCCGGCACTTAATATGTTCGTTTGGAAACACGAAAATTTACCCATGTTCCGCACACAAAATATTGCATTCCATCATTTGGTACATACGTGCACCGTACCGAAAGCCCTGTACCGAAATGGTCCGGTACGAATACACATACCGTTACACCCCTAATATATATATATATAAAATAATAATTAGCAGTATATAAATACATAGTAAATATTGAAAAAAGAAAAGGCAGTGGGATACAAGAGACTAGCAACTGTTTGCTGGAAGTAGTTTTTTTTTAATATATGAAATGATTATATATTTATCTGACGGTCTGTATAGATGTTCTTCATTAAGAACACTGTAAACTTTGGCCCTTTGTAATACTGACAGCAGCCTACACACATTATTATGCAACCAATGTGCACAACACACACACACATTGAATCTATCACAAACTTTCCACACTCACTCACCCCCACACAGACAAGTGTGCACTCACAAACACACACTAAACTCTGTCAGACAGGAGAACCTTCTTGGACTAAACTGAAATAATGTAAATTTATGTGTATTATTTGTATGTGTGTTATAGGAGGATAATCGTAATAAATTGTAGGTCCCAATAAACGCAACCAGAACTTTAGCAGGTCATTGTAGGTCATGTAGCTATTGTACGTACACTTATATACACAGAAGGCTTGACTTTTAAAGCCCCTTGAGATTAAATAACTTTAGTATCTAGATGTGTTCGAAATGGCATACTGCTCATGCTGCATGTGAAAGGGTTTAGCATGCAGTATAATAATACAGTAGTAATATAATAACAATAATGTATACTTTTATTCAGCATGGATGCATTAAATTGTTCAAAAGTGACTATTTAAAGACATTTATAATATTACAAAATATTTCAAATAAATGCTGTATTTTAAATTTTATATTCATTAAAGAATCCTAAAAAATGTATCACAGTTTCCGAAAAATATCAAGCAGATTAATGATGCTGAAAATTCAGCTTTCCATCACAGGAATAAATTACAGTTTTAAAATATATTTAAATAGAATTCTAAAAAATAAATCACAATATTATTGTTTTAGCTGTATTTTTGATCTTACTAACCCTTATCCTTTGAGTGGTAGTAGAAGTTTTAATTTAATTAATTTATTTTTTAATGATCCCCTGTATGTATGAATGATGATGAAAGTGTCTAGGTAAATATGTTGCCAAGCTTACAAAGTGTCGTGTTCAAGCATGTGCACTGGATTACGCTGGGAAAATGTATTGGTCATAAATATTTTGCACCAAACCTTTTTATTTTTAAAATAAAAAAATATAAATGAAAATGAATTACCTAGCTGTTTTTCCATGACATATTTTCACTGAAGATCTGAATTAAATGATTTAAACCGTGTATTATTAAAGTTGCAGTTTGTGAAGTTTACAGGCCAGCGTTCCAGTAAGACGATTTACTTTCCAAAGGCGATTTTAACTCATATTTGGCTTATCAAGTGTTTATCTTACACTTTCCAGATATAAATTATATTCTCAAGAAGCAGTTCATTTGATCTAGATCATTTGGGAAAATTCTTTTACTTAATTTTTTTTTTCTTTTCTTCGTCTTCTACAGATCTGCAGGACATTCCTGAAGAGACTGAATCTGCTACAGAACCCCGGGACCGTGAGGTCTCGCACTGCTAATATTTCTCAACCCTAGACTTGCCTGTCATCCGATGGAACAGACTATAGACTCCATGAGCAGGCCTTCCTCCGAACAGGGAGGATTCTTACTCAGTTTATGAATATTAATTTCATTATATACATACAGTATTGAGTTGTATCCAGTAATTTTGCTTATAGCTTGTGTGGCCGTTTATGACATGTTAATATTCAACATGTCTTCTCATTGGAATCCAATCATATGGCTTTTGACATCCACGGACCAATAAGTACAGGCCAAAGCATTGTGATGGAGATGGAGTCATGCAAATAATGGGACTTTGCACTTTATAGCGGCTTGAAATGGGAAACATTCTTTAAGAATCTTAAGATTAACCAAAGTAACCAAACAGAAGTGATCCAGCTCAAGGGTACTGGGAGAAAGCAGTTCGATTGATGTACTGTGTATGTGAGAAACTCAGCACAGTGTTTTGTACAGATTCTGCACGTGCTGGAGCCAAACCAGAACAGAGCTTCTTTTTTAAGTGAAACTTGTTTTTGTGAGAGGTCATTGTAAAGAAATGTCTCTTTTTTGTGCTTTATTTTGGATTTATTTATTTTCTTCATTTTAAATGGAACGTTAAATTGTTTTTTGAGCATGTTGGAGTAGTTAGAATGAAGCCATAACTTGAAATGAACCAACATAATAGACTGGGACCAAAACTACTGGCTAAATAACAAAAAAAAAACTATTCTCAGAGACTTGAGAGCTTTTTATGAAGGAATTATATTGCCGTTTATAGCAATATATAGAAATATATTTACATCCATAGCAAAGAACTTAATAAACCCAGGAAGGTCATTATGATTGAGTATTATGATATTTTAAATGGTTCCTCAGCCCACAGTCTGTGTTAATGGGCAATACTTTGTAAATAGAAGAAGATTTATTGACTAAAATAAATCCCATCTCCAGAATTTACCAACAACATTTGATGTGTCTTACTACAGTTTTGCTTATGTCTTAATTTTAAGAATTGTTTTTGCAGTTACTTGCCTGTGTGCCAAAATTCGCTTGGCTGAATATTGCTAAGATATATTATGCTTTTATTTTAGTCAGTTCAACATTTCAGGAAGCAATGTCTTAGAAATTATTGTAAGATGATATTCTTCATGTTTTGAAGTAACTATAAGAAACATAGGAATTACTGAAGTCGCATCAAAATGTTAATATGGAACATGACAGGAACATTGTTGAAATGTTCATACGGTGTTTCAGATATACTGAAGTGGATATAGGATACAGTTGAAGAATTAAAACTGTTGATATACAACATCACTGGGATTGGTTTGTTGTCTTTCATTTGTGTGTGAGTAAATCAATGTGAAAAATGAAATGATAAAATTTGTACTATTAATGGGACAATTGAAAATCATTCACTCAACCTCATGTTGTCCCAAATCTGTTAAAAATAAAATAAGACATTTTGAATAATGTGGATACCTAAATAGTTGCTGGTAGCCATTGACCTCTAGAGTATTTGTCATGCTCTGGAAGTCAATGGGTACCAGTGGCAACTGTTTGGTTATCAACATTCTTGAAAATATCTTCTTTTACATTCAACAGAAGAAAGAACAATGTACATTTTTAGGTGCACTCACCTCCAGTCATTCTCACTACAAACTGATCTCATGAAAAAACTATTTTATGTTGTGGTAACTGGTGGCGAATTTGTATGTATCTAATGTTTCCATTTGTATAAAATCATAAAATTTTCTGAAAAAAATGTGGACCTTAGGATCTACTCCTAAACTAACCAACAGTGGAGACGTGCGCGCACACACACACACACACACACACACATGCACAGACTTATATATACTAACTCATCCATCACTTCACTTTCCTAAACTAAAGTTTGTGTTGAAAGAATGAGTAAATCTATTAAACAAAACAGAGCACTTAAAAAAGAGTGTCCACTGATTGGTCCTGAATTTCAGTGCAACACTTTCCCCTCCTTTACTAGAAGAATGAAGTGATGCATTATTTATCAGAAATTTATTATAAAGCATTGACTTACGCAAACTTTTTCCTTTTCTGCATAGTACAAAACATAGTTTCTTCCTTTCTGAATACATTATATAAGTAAATCTAAATACAGCTAACCTATCTGTGTTGTTCATATTTTGTTTTAACCATACCCTGCCCCCCTGGCTGAAAATAGTCTGCTCACCCATAACCTGATACCATCATTGTCCCTTTACTTCAGCAAGAGCTTAGTGGAACTTACAGTTAAAGACGCACATGGAATGACTAATCACTATTATAAAACTGTGCTTTCACATACACATATCATTCATCTAAAGATACGTCTAAAGCTAGTAAAACAATCGGTGCTAGAGGAAAAGACCCTTCGTATACTAGTTAAGAATTTAGACAAGACTAAATATATGATTTTGATAATAAGGTTCATTCCTAAATGCAAGCTTAGTTTACAAATATCAATTATTCCGGTATGTTTTTTCACTTAAAAATCAAGATGGATGCATGATGTAATAATAAGATTCATTCCTAAATGCAGGTTTAGTAGACAAATACACATTTTATAAAAAAAAAAATCCCAAACCCTAAATGTATTTAATTATTTGTATTGTTTTATTATTGTATTTATCATGTATTTGTTTTTTTTACTTTACATAAAAAAATATGAAATCTAAATAAAAAGTGGTTGATAAAATATCATTTGTTTAGGATGCTATAAAATAATGCTAAGTTTAAAATGTGTAAAATCATTAAAATGTGTAAAATGTGTATATTGTACAATATTGGATTTAGAATAGTGGGAAAATGTATTTAGAAAATATCAATAAAACATCAGATCAGAAATTATGAAAATAATAATACAATTAAAATGTATACTATTACATTTTACTAATAAACCTTATACTTACTTGTGGTTACTAATAAAAAAAGCCATTTGCTCTATGAATAAATATATAGAGAAAGATATATTATAAAGATAAGATATCTAGATGGCAGTGTGTTTGGGATTCTTGCATTCCAATGCATTGGTGACAATCTTACTACATCGAGTGTGGTTCCCCAAAGCCTTGTTATTATACATGGTCAGGCAAGTTAATGATAGAACAGTGTCTCACAATAGAAAAAAAAAGCTGTTACGTGATCATTGTGGAGACTGACGAGCCATAAAGGGAACAGTGCAGCTGAGGATGCAAGCAATGTAACACACACACAGACACACACACACACCTGTGCCTGTCACAAACACAGCGGCCTTGTCTTATTATAGCCAAACCTCAGCTCTGTCCATTTGCGTCCATTCTTGTCTTTGTCATATCTTCCAGCTCATTCTTTCCCAACAGAATGATCTAGTAACAGAAGGATGAAAACAAAAGATGTACACAGAATTTTAATCATGATAAAGTCCTGAAAATTAACTTTACATCACTACATCGGACACCAAACAGGACTTATGACTGTATTAGGGGAGCGATAATGAGTAAGTGGGCGGAGTTTATTAGAAACTGGGCATGGTCTGATGCCCCCAGATATAACTGCTCTCCCACTATCCCTAGCTGAGTTTGGTCTCTCTCCACTTTACTCCCTCTCTCTCTTTCTCTGTCCACGGTCCTTGCTTGACCAGCTCCTGTTCCTGAACCACTAGCTCTCACCTTCCGCACTGCCACTTTCTGTTTCTCGTACCGTGAGCCCTACTCACCGACACCAAGATGGAGGCTGTCAAGAAGAAGATGTTGATGCTCAAGCTGGATAAGGAGAATGCTCTGGATCAGGCAGAACAAGCAGAGACCGACAGGAAAGCAGCAGAGGATAGAAGCAAACAGGTGAGGCGGAGGTCGAAAGGTCAAAGGTTGTGAAAAATAAAACTGATATTGACTTGGGAGTTGGAAAAGCTTTATTTCAGTGCTGTTTAGGAAGAGTTTTTAATTTGGGGGACCAAATGTTTAATCATTTAAGATGTGGTTTGAATGCTTAAACTTTTTTTAATTGTGGACCAAAACGGATCTGAATATGATACAAGATCTAAGTGATTTTGCAATACATTTATACATTTGTACATTTGTTAAAAGGCACAGTCCACCCAAAAATTTAAATTGCGTCATTATTTTCTACCCTCGTGTTGTTCCAAACATGTTTGACTTTCTTTCGAACAAACAGTTTCAGGTCCAATTGACCTGAAGATGTATTATAGTGGATGATTTCATTCCGATAACATTTCTCTACCCCCTCCCTTTTTATCTCCTCCACTCTCATATTTCCTTTTTCTTTCTTTCTTTCTTTCTTTCTTTCTCCCAGCACGAGGATGAGCTGATTCAGATGCAGAAGAAACTGAAGGGAACTGAAGATGAGTTGGATAAATACTCGGAGGCCCTGAAGGACGCCCAGGAGAAACTGGAGATAGCTGAGAAGAAAGCTGCAGATGTGAGTGATTGACAATCACAAAGCATCAAAACACACAAACACAAATGCAACTCTTAATACTTAATCCCCGAATTCTTGTTGGTCCCACCCCTCCATTCCTCTCATTCTCTCCATTCACTCCTCCACAGCTGACACTGTCACAGCCCCCTGACTGTGATGTCCACAAGCCACTAACTAATTTCTGCCCTTAAATGTTTCCATACTGTCATCTAAAATGCCTTGTAAAAAATTTTTTCAACATTTCCACAATCTTTTTAGAGGCAGAATAAATGCAGTGTAATAATTAACCTAAATATATAAATAATGTGTATCTTTTGTCGTACAGTATGAGCAATCACGTTTAAGTTTCACAGTAAGGCTTTATGTGTTTGATTCACTAAAAATAATCAACACATTAGAGTCATTCGTTTGAGTCAGACCACACTGGTTGGCCTACGTGCTGTCGATTCACTAAAAAGAGTCAGATTGAAAGAGTCATTTGTTTAAGAATCGGACTACACTTGTAGTGCTGACGTGCATTGCGGTCTGGAATTAAACCACACCATGCTGGTTTCGTCTGGTTTCTCCCAAGGTTTTTTCTCCAGTAATGTCACTGATGGGGTTTAATTGGTTCCTCAACACTGACTCCTTTGGTTTGCTTAGTTGGGGACACAATTTCTGGCAACATTGTTGACTGGACAGACAACATTTTTCAACATGGACTTTAAAATCGACAACTATTTGCTAATGCTTTCATATACATCTCTTATGCAACTCAAGAACTGATCCATTTCAAATAGGCAAAAGACATTTCATTGTTAATCGCCATTGAAAAAGACTTGACTTTCAACGCTCAACTCTGTTACACCATGTCTGTCTGTTGCCTGTCGTTGTCCCTTTGTTCTGGGCTCCAGATATAGCAGGCACACCTGTTGTCATAAAGTTCGACATTCAGATAGACTAAATACCATAGGCTTTGAAGTGTGTGTGTGTGTGTGTATGTGTGTGTTTGTCTGTCTTAAATGAACCTAAATTAGTCTGATGGCATTTTAGGTTTTAGTTTCTAGGCCAGCTGAACACCAGCTTAACAGCTGTGAGATCAACTCTGACATTACAGAGATAGGGAGACAGTACTGTAGGGAGACACATTGTAATATAACTTTGTAATGTGAGGGGGATTTATTGTTTTGAATCTGGCAACCCATAATCAGACAAGCAGCATGAGAACAGTAGCTTCAAACTGTCATTTCGAAATCTATTTTCATCCGAACCTTGAGTCAAAACTTCAGCACCAAGCTATTACTTACCTTGCTACCCCACACAGTTAAAAAGAGTAGGATTTAGAGTACAATTAGTCATCATCCTACAGTGCAAACTTGATAGACAGACCGACCAGACACAGTGATCTGGTTTGAATCCCGGGGGCGGATTCTTTAAATAGAGCTCTGAGCAAGCGGCCTAACAGTGTCAAGAGAAGTCATAGTGAAAATGTGAGAGGTTGAGGATAGATACAACCTTTGCTCATAAATGTATACATACAGTACATCCATAAATGTAAAAATAGTATGAACACTGTCATAGTTCCTTGAGTTTTCAAATGCTTGATGAAATATGTGTACAGCTGCTGCGGGAGGGTGAGGGGGTCTTACCATGTTGATGTAAGTGAGCATGCGTTTATGTGAGAGTGTCTTGAGGTCAGAATGTCAAACCATGAATCTCGTCACCTATGACCTAAAGCATCAACAGGCCATTAGAGACATAAGCTTTAGTTTTTCATCAGCTCAGATCTCTGCTGTCAAAAAGAGTTAAAATGCTCAGTTTAGTCTCTGTTACTTCTTGTCTCTTATCATAGTTAGATTTTATACATACAGACATACATACAGGTCCTTCTCAAAAATTAGCATATTGTGATAAAAGTTCATTATTTTCCATAATGTAATGATAAAAATTTAACTTTCATATATTTTAGATTCATTGCACACCAACTGAAATATTTCAGGTCTTTTATTGTTTTAATACTGATGATTTTGGCATACAGCTCATGAAAACTCAAAATTCCTATCTCAAAAAATTAGCATATTTCATCCGACCAATAAAAGAAAAGTGTTTTTAATACAAAAAAAGTCAACCTTCAAATAATTATGTTCAGTTATGCACTCAATACTTGGTCGAGAATCCTTTTGCAGAAATGACTGCTTCAATGCGGCGTGGCATGGAGGCAATCAGCCTGTGGCACTGCTGAGGTGTTATGGAGGCCAAGGATGCTTCGATAGCGGCCTTAAGCTCATCCAGAGTGTTGGGTCTTTTGCGTCTCTCAACTTTCTCTTCACAATATCCCACAGATTCTCTATGGGGTTCAGGTCAGAAGAGTTGGCAGATCAATTGAGCACAGTAATACCATGGTCAGTAAACCATTTACCAGTGTTTTTGGCACTGTGAGCAGGTGCCAGGTCGTGCTGAAAAACGAAATCTTCATCTCCATAAAGCTTTTCAGCAGATGGAAGCATGAAGTGCTCCAAAATCTCCTGATAACTAGCTGCATTGACCCTGCCCTTGATAAAACACAGTGGACCAACACCAGCAGCTGACATGGCACCCCAGACCATCACTGACTGTGGGTACTTGACACTGGACTTCAGGCATTTTGGCATTTCCTTCTCCCCAGTCTTCCTCCAGACTCTGGCACCTTGATTTCCGAATGACATGCAAAATTTACTTTCATCCGAAAAAAGTACTTTGGACCACTGAGCAACAGTCCAGTGCTGCTTCTCTACAGCCCATTTCCTGCACACGCCTGTGCACGGTGGCTCTGGATGTTTCTACTCCAGACTCAGTCCACTGCTTCCGCAGGTCCCCCAAGGTCTGGAATCAGTCCTTCTCCACAATCTTCCTCAGGGTCCGGTCACCTCTTCTCGTTGTGCAGCGTTTTTTGCCACACTTTTTCCTTCCCACAGACTTCCCACTGAGGTGCCTTGATACAGCACTCTGGGAACAGCCTGTTCGTTCAGAAATTTCTTTCTGTGTCTTACCCTCTCGCAGGTCGGCATTCTTACCCATGATTGCGGTTTTGAGTAATGAACCAGGCTGGGAGTTTTTAAAAGCCTCAGGAATCTTTTGCAGGTGTTTAGAGTTAATTAGTTGATTCAGATGATTAGGTTAATAGCTCGTTTAGAGAACCTTTTCATGATATGCTAATTTTTTGAGATAGGAATTTTGGGTTTTCATGAGCTGTATGCCAAAATCATCAGTATTAAAACAATAAAAGACCTGAAATATTTCAGTTGGTGTGCAATGAATCTAAAATATATGAAAGTTTAATTTTTATCATTACATTATGGAAAATAATGAACTTTTATCACAATATGCTAATTTTTTGAGAAGGACCTGTATATATATATATATATATATATATATATATATATATATATATATATATATATACAGAAAATGAAAAGCAAGCTGAAAAAGTAGAAAATTATTTTATAAGTGGTGCGTTATGTTGTGACAAACTAGATCACCTGGCGCCATCATCTGGTGAGATGGTGGCAACGTATGATGTAAGTCCAAAGTTACAAATGGAGTCTGAAAATTGTTCCACAGTAGTGAAGGGAGGGTGAAACAGGAAATGATGATGCAACATGATTTTGCAGTGCTCGTCTACAACAGAATGATTCAGGATCAGTCAACATTCCTTTACCTTTAACATTGTTCTGAGGCTAAACCGTTAAGGTCCGTCAATATTAAAAGCCTAAGTAGAAAGAATTACAAATTGAACATATAAAACCATAGCCTTGGGTTTTCTTTGAACAGTGTTCAGGACATAGTGTAAGGATACTAGAAAGATTGCACAGACAGCATTACTATAGTCTTGTTCGGTTTTGCCCAGGCCTGTGAATTCAGCTTGTTTTATGACCTCATGTAATCCTGTGGGTAAATGATATAATAGAATCTCTCAGTAGACTTAAATCCAAATCACAATGTCAGACTATTTCATTTAAAGGAAATATACAATTACACATTGTTTAAATCTCTCAATTTCATAGGTGTTCCTTGAAGGTTATTTAAAAAATGAAATCATTTTAGTTATAACACAACTCAACACAATTCAACATAACATAACATAACATAACATAATCTATAAAGAATAACTATGGCAGACTAGAGATCGACAAACATTTTTACTACCAATAGTGATTATTTTTGTATATTTATGTTGTGGCCTTCTTACACAAAAGTTGAAACATGAAAATATATGACTGTGTTTTTGTCATTACTCAGACTGCAATAAGAAACTGAATCAGGGTTTGTTTGCTCAAAAGCACAGGAACTTACTGTGACACCATCAATGGAATTACACGTAAAGACAAGTAAAGGATTTGTGACACTCCTTGTTCTAATTTGCAGCCTGAATATGCCAGACTTAATTCAGTAGATGGTGGTTCTGAAGGATTACAAATGACGCATTTTCATTTTTAAAAAGCATCAAAGCATGTAATAATGTATAATTTAATAATGATATGCATACCACCTGATTGTGTTAACATTAATTTGCTGTTGTGGCCATTTTGGCTTGCTTAGATGGATTTAAAAGATATGTAATATTCAGTAATCACAGATTTGATGGTATAGACAACTACACAGTTACTGAACTCAACTGAATCAAGTTGAGTGAATAATGACACTGTCGTTTTTCAAGTGTATTTTAATATGTAAATTTATTTTATATTTTTAAAGAGATAAAGCATTGTAATAGAATTTAAATCATGTTAAGTGGTCACCCTAGTGGGCCCGGCCCTCTGTGAATAAGAACAAAACAATCATGGCAAAATTATGGATCGATAAGATTATTTGAAAATATATGCTATAAAGAAAAAGATAATTATTTACTATATTATGATAAGGTATACTTGTACAAAAAAAAGAAAAAAAAGAAAAAAAAAATGTCATGGATCCCATGAACTGAACTCAAAATTCCTATCATCCTAACGATCACAATAGCCTAAAAGTTTCCCACTAATCTACGAGCACATTCCTGGATTTTAAGGAGTGGCTTGGAATGCCAATGATTTATTTGTTCTACGTCATCTACCTGGACAGGACACGTGTAAAACAAGGGTGGTAAGAATCAAGCAGGTCGTACAAAAAAAAATCTACTGACCGGAGATCAACCGTGAACGCGTTCTGTTGGGACTTGACTCTGCGCTGCCGCTGATCCGGGATCAGTTAACCACATTCTCGCTTCTGTAATCGTTGGGGACTGGGTGGGGTATCCGGAAGTGAGCCGAAAAAAAAAGAAAGAGTTTAGTCAACTGAGCAAATTGGGGTTAGAGAAAGCAAGGGGAGGGGAAGAAAGACTTCATGACATTAAAACTCATTCATTAATTCGAATGAGAGACCGAACGCCTGCTCGAACATAAAACACTTTTCCACGTCCTTGCTCGCGCTTGATTCAACTTTCAAAACCTCCTGGCCGAGTTTTTCTTTTAACAGAAACTATTATTTGTATCTAATAAAATTTAAGGAAGCATCGGTCCAATCAAAGAGACAGGCGCGTGAAACATCTGATCCTCGCGTTACTTCACTCGCTCGGGGTTTGACTTGTTGGCGGGGCGTTGGTGCCTTGGACTTTTTTTTTCCTCTTCTCTCCTTCTGTCCTTCGCGGCTCGGTCCACTACGCTGCTCGAGAGGAATCTGATTTATTCGATCACACTACTCCTAAACCAACACATTAAAATGGCCGGATCCAACAGCATCGATGCAGTGAAGAGAAAGATCAAAGTTTTACAACAGCAGGCAGATGAGGCAGAAGAAAGAGCCGAGATTTTGCAGAGACAAGTCGAAGAGGAGAAGCGTGCCAGGGAGCAGGTAAGTGTATCAATGTATCCACAGCGATACTTGTATTCACGCAAAACCGTCTCATTTCTCGATACAGTCGATAGGTTGTATCATATGCATTCCTATGGAGGTCGTGCGTTTTTACTGTTAGGTGGTTATTGCAAAACCTAGAAGCTAATGCGCACACTGGCTCATCTTCATTTAAGATTTTCATTTGAACCCGTGTGCATAGTTCATAAAAGAAACCCAAGACCCAGAGCGAGATATATTGGCGTATATAGATACAGAAACCAGTCGATGGCATGTTACTTTGTGTGCTTAAAGTGCTAACCTCAAGATGGGTTTTAGCTCATCCTCCTAGTCTCACATTGTTGCTGGATTTTTTTGCGAGTGAGGCCTAAAGGAAGTTACAAAATAGATTCCGCTGAATAACTCATTCTTGATTATATCTTTAGAGAATCTTTCATTTGTGTAATTTTGTGCTCAAATAGGTAGTGATTTAAGCGCCATTGGTTCGTTATCGTTCGAGCACGATAACATCTGGGTCATCAGGTGCTCATTCGGTACTTTGAGCTTGTCACGCATGTCACTTGGGCTTTTAGCAGCCTATAATAACCTTTGGCAACTTTCGTGAATTTTAACTGAGTTAGACACTCGTCTGGGTGTTTTTTTTTTTTTTTGCTTTAAGTCTTATCACTCAACCATGCCTTCCGTCGTCTCATTGGCATTGCGTGAGATGAACTCACCCCGCAGACTTTAGATTCCTCAGTCCTTATTAGGAGCGAAACTCCAATGTTGGTTAGCGGTGTCGTCACATCCGGAAGCCGTGCACGAGCGCTGTTTCTCAACTGACTGGGCGCGGGCCGCGCGGGTGTTAACCTGTTTTTACGCTTCATGCCCACCAAGTAAAACTTGTCAGTGGTCTTAGACAATTGTTGTTACTATATTACCCACGTAAATCTTCAGTATTGTTAAAAATTTGACTTTTTTTATTTCAATAAACTTGCAGATGTGCCCCTCCTTATTCAGTTGTACTAATGAATGAAAGGCACGATCGCAAAAACTACCTCAGGATTTGTAGCTTCTGACACAATAAGTTATTTTAGACATCGCTTTTAGAATGAAAATCTTGTGATTCCTCTTGAAATAATTAAAGAATCTTGAAAGATTCTGACATCTGTTTGAAAGAGTTTAGGTACATATTAACTAGATAAGGCTAGGGCCCCAAGAGCCCATTCCTATGTTGTTTTTGGTTGTTATATGGTTGCTAGGGTGTAGTATCTGGTTGCTAGGGCGTGGCTAGGAAGTTTTTACGGTGTTGTGAATGACTGCCTGCTATTGGAGTCAAAAAAAAATCCCACTACTAAGTCTTTACAATATTGTGATCCAGAGATATCAATTTCCTTTATGTCTGAGGGATTTTTGCCTGTTTTTTTTTTCGTCAACTGGGTGAACATCAGAAAGTCACAGCACGCCTTTCTTCAGTAGGCAACATTTGAGGCATCATCAATGTCCATAACTCAAAGAGTGTGACATGTTCCATGCTGAAATTTGGTTTTGAACAATGATTTGAATAATCCCTTTCCTTAGTCAGAGCATTATTAATACTAATGCCTTTCTAAAAAAATTAGTCACTGTGTACACTCACTCATTAAAAAGTAATTGCCCATTGCAAACATAGTGGTGCCACTCTGCTTGAGCAGAAGTTCCCAAATGACTCCACCACTTGAAGTTTTTCCATTGTCTTTTTGGTTTCAGTTTCCAGTTTTGACTCCATGTTTGTCGTCTTGGCTTTTCAAAATTATCAGTGTTTTACCAGCTTCATGTTTCTTATCTCATCACTTCATGCTCCCTTGAAATTCAGTGGAATATTGTATCGGCACTAATCTCCTGTTATTTTTTTTTCATGTTTGCCTTGTAGGCTGAAGCAGAGGTGGCCTCTCTGAACAGGCGTATCCAGCTCGTTGAGGAAGAGTTGGATCGTGCTCAGGAGAGACTGGCCACAGCCCTGCAGAAGCTGGAGGAAGCTGAGAAGGCCGCAGATGAGAGCGAGAGGTTTGTTCGCCTAGTCAGACAGGGATACGTGTTCAGAGAGATGCTCATTCATCCCACCCTAACTTGCCCTACTTCTGTTTAATTCAATCTCTCTGTGGAATAGAGGGATGAAGGTGATTGAGAACAGGGCTCTGAAGGATGAGGAGAAGATGGAGCTCCAGGAGATCCAACTCAAGGAGGCCAAGCACATTGCTGAGGAGGCCGACCGCAAATATGAGGAGGTAATTTAACCAGCGTTATTTCAGTATTATTTATATAGTATTGTAATATTTATCTTTATTTTGAAATAAGCTTTTATTATTGTATTTTGTATTGCTCAAAATCTAATAATCTAATAATTATGTTTAAGTTTCATATCAGTTCCAGAATTTTTTTTTTTTTTTTTAATGGTTGTACCTTTAATTAACAATAGCAGTCATTTTAACCACACCATTTTGCACAAAGCTTGATCTCATGTTGTATTAACATGTTTGCTAAGTACAGATCGTTCAATAAAATGTAAAATGATGTCATGACTGGGAAGTATTGATGTGTGTTACAGGTGGCACGTAAGCTGGTGATTGTTGAGGGAGAGTTGGAGCGCACAGAGGAAAGAGCAGAGCTTGCTGAGAGGTTAATTCAAAATATACATACACTTAATCAAACACATTTACTTTGAGTACAGACCACACATATTGTCCTCTTTAGCTCATTTTTTTCTTAGCGTGTCCATTTAGTCTTATTAAAACTCAAATTCATTGTTCTCTCTGTGTGAGGAAATGGCACATTTTGCATGCTCTATCATAACCATAATCCTCCTTTGTGTGTGTGTGAGAGAGAGAGATAGAGAGAGAGAGAGTGTGTGTGTGAGTGATTTCATGGGCTTGACTCAATCTTAAATTCATATGTCCCCTCGCTTCTCATTTGTGTTTGGGCATGTGACCTTTAACCTGACATACCTTCCCCTCCCCACTCAAACTAACAGCAATGCCAAGCGGTTGGAGGAAGAGCTGAGAGGTTTTGATCAGTCACTGAAGAGTCTGCAGGCCTCAGAAGACAAGGTATATATGCTGGTTGCAAAAGTAGTTCTGTCTATATGTCGGACGTTATGTGTTTGTTGGAGATGTGGGATGTACAGACAAACAATTGGGAGAATGCCGTTTTCTAGCTGGATCTGGATTTTGGATACTTGAGTGAAAGTGAGCAAGTGAATGGGCAAGGAAAAAAAAAGAGCATAAAACAGGACTCCTCCTTCCAGCACTGGTCGTTTTTAATCTACCTGGTTTATCTTTCCACCCTATCCCTTCATCTTTCCACCTTCCTTCCATTCATCCAACCATCTGCTTCCAGATATCATCCTTTCGTAAACCGCATGAGTCGTGTTTACTTGAAAGTGGCATGATGTGCATGTTTGTGTAATGCATTTTTGTGTCTCGTCTGCTTAAAGCCAAAGCGTACATGTGCATGCAATTTTAGAATCACACTAGTTTTGCTTTCTTGACGCTTAATATCTGCTACAGAGGGTTCTAGATGTTCCCTATGTGCAATAGGCGGTAGGCTCAAAACAAAGCACTTTTGGCATGCAACGACAACATAAATACACTACTTTTATAGTTCTTCCAAAAATGTCAATTTACTCATGTTGTTTGAAACTCTTATGATTTTATTTCCTCTGTGAAACTCCATAGATATTTAGCTGATTTTCTTGTTTTTTTTATATAGACATTAAATGATGACTAGGTCCAAAAATGGCAAAATACCACTAAAGTGTTGAATACAATGTGCACTATATTTTGTATGTGTGTTTTCAGAAGAAAGTGATATTGGTTTTAAATGACATGAGGTCGAGTAAATGTCCGTTTTTATTTTTGAGGGAACTGTCCCTCACAAAACGATCATTCTACTGTTCATGTGTTCAACATCATCTCTATTACTCTGCCACTGCTGCTGGCTTGTCTTCATGTCTTTCCTTTGCCCTGTGCCCCTTTCTTTTCTGCTTCCTCTAAAATCAAAACGGCTGCTCTGTATATAGCAAATGTGCTGAGCTGGAGGAGGAGCTGAAAAATGTCACCAACAATCTTAAGAGTTTGGAGGCCCAGGCTGAGAAGGTAGGGAGCGTGTGTGTGTGTGTGTGTGTGTGTGTGTGTTTGTGTTTCCTTCTGCACGATCTCTGATTGGTTCCAGTGTTCATCCCTTTTTTTAACCCTCAAAGGAACTCTGATTCAATCCCCACAAATTGCCTTCCAGGCAATCAAATATAGGCTTCCTAATTACCAAACCAGTGATCATTTACATGTGCCCTTTTCCTTGTGTACAACTGTATATCATCATCCAAAACAAAAGGCCACATATGTCAGCCCAGATTACAGTGGTAGACCATTACATCAATAAAAAGCTGTAATTGGCCTCAGGGATACAGTGAAGACAAGACCCCCTCTCATTTTCCATGTCCATATCACCATTAGACGAGCTGTTATCCAGCATGCCTGAAGCACTGTTGCGTAATGAAATGAATGAAGTGCCACCATTTTGGTCCCTTACAGAATCAAGCGCAACCGGTCTCGGAAGCCTTTAGACTAATAAAGCAGAAGTGACTCTAATGAATGCAGTGTTGCATGTGACTAGCTTTTGACAGAAACACCCATTCATTTGCATGTGATTCTGTGGCATGCTGTGTGTGTGTTACAGTACAATAGATTTATTTTGATGGAATTCTATTATTGGATCTCATTTATTTTCCTAATCAAATCTATTGTTCGTTGCACTTTATGGTTTGCATAAGTATTGTTTTTGGTTTAACTAGAAATCCACAGCCTGTAGAAAGTGTACTACTATCCCCCCCAATTCTGTTCCAATAGCAGATTTCAAAGTGAATTTTTAGGCATTTTTATACTCTAAAATATAATTTTGTAAAGCCTGATTCACTTGTAACATACTATTGCCTAAATAGTATAGATATAAAATAACAGGCATTTGAGGTATCAGCCATAGCTTTAAATATCACAAAAAAATTATACAAAATATTACAATAATCTGTCTGTTTTTCCCTTTCTATTTTGCCTGGTGTTTTGTTGCTGTTGCAGCTGCATTCCTGCACACATGTCCCGATCTGTTTAAAGTTCTGGCAGCACGCAGCAGCAATCTTAGCCATCGTGACACAAGCCTTGCACAACAGCAGCAGGCCAGGACTCGGCCAGCCTGCATAAAACTGAGAAAAAGAGGGGGAAGACATGCCTCATTATGATGTCAAAACATAGACAGCTGCGCTACTTTTCACATCAAGAGCTGTTGTAAAAACATGTCCGCATTAAAGTGTCATCGAAGTGAAATCGGTTGTCTGTTTGAAGGGTGTCAAACTCGCAGACCGTGTATGTTTGTGAGTGCTGAGTTGTAAGATTCTCATAAGACCCCACCCCAACTTATTTTCCCTACAGTATTCCCAGAAGGAAGACAAGTATGAGGAAGAAATCAAGATCCTCACTGATAAGCTGAAGGAGGTGAGATGATTTCACGTTAGGGCTGCCAATGTTGATGTTAACGTTAACTTGTGCATTTAAATGTATATAGTTTCTTCCATTTGTCCTCATTCTGTTCAGTGACTGGTGAGACTAGTTGAAACCTTTTTATATGCTCCAGCACAGATTTCCACGTGCAGTGCACAGTCTGCACACACAACATAATCGTGTATCAGTAAAAGGAGAAATCAGTTACTAGGACTTCCTCATGTTGAAGTCACTTAGATTGAAAACATCTGTTCCATTTACAGTTAGGCAGTTAGCAGATCCAAAGGAGCTAACAATATTTGTAATATACAATTCCAGGTTTATTTGACCTAGATTAAACTAAGTGTAATGTTATAACCAATTTAGCCACTGCTCTCCATTATGAAATGTATCATTTTACCTTTTGAAATTTTAGATCAGTTAATTTACATATCATTAGGTTTATTGTGATTTACAAATTGATTTCAATTATTTTTATTAATGTTGAGTAACCTTTTCAGGTTTATTTGAATTTATTATGCAGAGTTTGATCACATGTCTTCCTCCTCTAGGCTGAGACCCGTGCTGAGTTTGCTGAGAGGTCTGTGGCCAAACTGGAGAAAACCATTGATGATTTGGAAGGTATGATTGTCATTCTCTTTAACACGTTTTCTTTCCATTAGCTTCCACATTCTATTCATAGCATTATTTTCCTGTCCTATTCCTGTCTGCTTTGACATTTTATTCTTTATTTGCTGTTTTTCTTCCTATATCCTTTTATCTTTCCTTCATACTCTCTCCCTTATCTGACTTTTTCCTTCCTCTATGCTTTGTCTTTTTTTCCTTGTGTGTGAACAGATGAGCTTTACTCTCAGAAACTCAAGTATAAGGCCATTAGTGAGGAGCTGGATCATGCCCTCAACGACATGACCTCTATGTAAATACAGGCTTGTGCATGTGTGTGAAGCTCTACTTACGGTTTGCTGTTGCTAGGTCAGCTGAGATTTGCGGCTATGGTGGATTTTGAGTCTCGTGACTGAATTGGTTATCTAACCTTGAGCTTCATAACCTCTGATTGTATACTTTTGCTATACAGTATAAAGCTCAGTCGTTAAGTTAATAGTTGACAGGAGCTGTCGTTTCAGTTTTATTTTTATTTTTTAACTGCTTTGCGTCTGTGTGAATGATGTCATGACTTGGGCAATTACTGTAGTGTGATTCTAACTTATATGCACCTGTCAAGTAACTAATATGCTAACAGCATTAAATGGTTTCTTATTTGCCTACAGATAAAGGGGACATTTTTTTCCCCTTTATTAACAGGCTGATCTGATTTTGCAGTGCCATACGAGTTTAAGAGAAGCAGTACCAATTCCTACCATGTTTCTAAATATAGAATAGTGTGGATATGCAAATGTGGGTGGTTGTATGTTAATTGCACTAATAGTTCTGACCTCCTAACCATTAAGAATGGCCCATTTTATAGCTTGCTTTCTATGAATAGGCGTTCTGGGTTGTGGAAGAATTAAACGAAGGAAGAAACCCTGTTTTCCATATGTCCTTTTTTAAGGTTCATGTTAATAATAGTAAGGAATTTTAACCTAAAATGGTGTTTTCAGGGGTTCTTTTTTAGCTTAACGTTTGTTCTTGCATGCATGTTTAACGCTTGCATGTTCGTTTAGCTCATTCTGAAATGATTCCATTTTGTCGGTGTTTACCATTGGTGTCTATTTACAGATAAAGAGTTTCTGGACTGTTCTGCGGCTGACTTCAAGAAATTCTTCTTCATCTTCTCTGACTGTCCATATTTGCTGCTTGCTTCTTGTTTGATCCCCTTTTTGTGTATTTTTCTATGTGCTTGTGTCTGTAGTTTCAGTTTCTCTATTTAAGCCCTGTTCTGTTTCTGCTTTCTTTGAATTTCTCTTCTTTTAGATGTTCATTATCTGCCCCAACAATCTTCCTCTTATCTGGATCAGAGTGTATTCAGAGACTTGTTCTTCGTTTATCCCTTTGTTTTAGTCTCTGTTGTGACCTTTGATGTATTTTTCATGCTTTGTGTCCATGTTTATTGAAGGAAAAAAGCTCTACTCTTTTTGAATGTCTGCTCGTCTCTCTTTATTACAGTGGGCTGGTGTTGGGTAACCAGGCATTTACCAATTTGAGTACACATGAATATCTTGTGTTTGAAAGATAAAAGCTTGGCTATGTTCTCCATCACTAATTGTAATTAATCACGAGTTCAAGCTTTGGCTAAGATTATCACTTGTGTATATGGCTGAAATGAAAAACAAATGCCTCAAAAAGTTATGATTTTAATGCTTACCAAAGGTCAAAATATCTTGGCCAACTAGAGGAAAGTTTAACTAAATCTTAAAACAGTTATGCTTTATTTTTTATACTTAACACTTTATAGTGATGGTTTCCCTTATTTAAGACCTAATAAGGTTTTACACAAAGTAGTGTTAAATACAATCAGCTGTTGAAGTTGTAAAAATCAGAAATTCATGTTCCTTTGAAAGGCTGTCCCCCTTTTTAAAATAAAACTAAAGGCAGGCTTGGAAAGCAGATGTAGTTGGGTAGATCTAGGGGTTGTTATAGATTATAGATGGTAGGGGGCAGGCGACTTTTCTTTAGGCTAGAAACATTGATTCTTACTGGCCACTCAAATCTGTTTCGCTTTTCCAAAAAGGAACGTTTCCATTTCGAAATGGAAGCTTGTTGCCAAAATGTGAGAAGTTCATCAGCTGAGCAACTGCAATGTGATTGTTTTATTGGGGTATGTAATGAATAAATGTTTAAGGAAGATCTTAGCTATTCACTAAAACAGCGGCCTTTTCAAGTCCTTGTCTTTCTAAAGTCTCAACAGATTGCCTGATGCCATAGAACAAAATTAAAAGTGTAGTTCGGCTGCAAGCTCTCTGAAAATTGGTTTTAGTTATTTTTACCCCAGTGCTGTGGTTAAAGCAAAGCACTGACATGTCATTGTTGCGTAATTTTAATATTGGGGGATACAAAGCCAACATATTTGAATTGAATGTTATCTACAGTATCTGTCACCCATAAATTTGAGTGGTTTCACGAGTAATATTTATTAAAGCTGAATTGTAATGCAAATATAATGCTGATACAGAGGATTTGTAGTGGTAGCTTAACATTGTATCAGAATGTATCCAGGTGCATTTTAGTCTCCAAAGGATTTTCAAAAAGGAGTTTACAACCTAATATGGTTGCTTTGGAAAACCATCTATACTGGTTCTTCAAGGAACCTAGGAAGTCTTAACTTTAGACCTTGTAGCCAAATCAAAAGTCTATATTATAATAAAAACCACATACAGTGTTGAATTGCAATATAATCTTGAGGTTTATTGAATTTTTTGCTGTCCTTCGGGGATTTTTTTTTTTCTTCATTGCAGAGAAACTGAGAAGTGCTAAAGAGGAGAACATCAAGATCCATGCCACTCTGGACCAGACCCTGAGCGAGCTCAATAGTTTCTAAGGAAGACCTGGAGCAGGAAAAAAAACGTCCTCTTCCCTTCCTGACACCCTCATCTCATTTTGGTTTCTTTGTCTCTGCACACCTGATTCTTCTGTTTTTCTGATCCCTTT
Source organism: Carassius carassius (assembly GCF_963082965.1). Taxonomy (NCBI): domain Eukaryota; kingdom Metazoa; phylum Chordata; class Actinopteri; order Cypriniformes; family Cyprinidae; genus Carassius; species Carassius carassius. The sequence goes on along the minus strand of NC_081779.1, from coordinate 8,896,079 downwards.
TCTTTCTTTCTTTATCTGCTGGAGGATGGGTTCACCAAGCCAACCAGTAAAAATGCGGTGCCTCTTGGTGGTTCAAAAGTACTTCAATCTTTCTGGAGCACTTAAGCTTCACTGCTCATCTCCTCAGAAAATCCCAAGTGGTTTCAGGAACAATCTACTATGGTATTCCTAAAGTGTCAAATGTTAAATGCTAGCCATATGGTAGCACTTTGGTCTTTTGACCATCAGCCAAAACTCTCAATAATGATTTTTCATTTTACTGAAAGCTGATTTACTTAACATTTTGTATCAGTATCCAGTATCAGCTTGGCTTTAGAATCCTTTTTTTCCTGTTGGTCATGTGACAGGATGTTTTTGCTGGTCTTGTTGATGCCTGATCCACTGCTCCTCTTCACACTCTTCTTCCTGCACAAGTTTCTGCTGCTTGTTTGTCGGTGTCACAGGTTTTGGGACCAAAACCACATCATGTGGTCTGTAACAGTATGCACAACCATGCGAGGAACTTTTTTTTTTTTTTTTATTATTAAAAGCATTTGCTTCCATTTGGAGTTTTTGAGTAATATATGTATTCTTTGATGGGTTTAATCCCCCGCATTTTAACACAAAACTTTTCTTTTGCAAACCACTATTTGAAATCCTGCACTGCTATGGGCTTATGGTGGCAGAGGAGCCCAAGTCATGGTTTCTTCAGGTGGCATGGTTTGTTATTTTCAGTTAGTTTTAATTGCTTTAAAGAGCCATATTCTATCCAAGGAAGAAAGGTTGAAGATATAATTTTTTTTTTTTTTTTTTGCGAGTTCAAAGCAGTGGCACTGCCAGATTCGAAAGGTCCAAAAGCCGTGCAGATCTAAATCTGTATTATGAACACAGTAAATGGGAGTGAAATGTAACACTTAATAGTATACAGATTAAAAGGGGTGAACACATAGTTTTAACTGGAAAAAGCCCACAATGATGTGTAATCACTTGTTACTGTCTGTTTCTTGTATAATGATACTTAAATTTCTTCTCTTTTTTTTTTTTTTTTTTTTTTAAATAAAGACCATGATTTTTACTGTCACTGAACCAGTGTTTCTCAGAATCTAAGTCTCTTCTGGTTTTCTTGCACATTCAGATGGTTATTGCCATTTTATTAAAAAATTATCTGTAGTGTGGTTACTAGAAACCGAAAAAATGTACTTTTCAACGGTCACTGATATTTATTTAGAGACAAAAAAAACAGTTTTGAGATGGGCATCAGTACGGTTTGTTCATTGTTGGAAAAAAATCTAATGTCAACTTTTAGTTTTAAGTCATGATATACATACAAGTGATTTAAATTATTTAAAATGACATTTTTTGAATCTTGAAATGCTGAGAAACTTTCTGAAGAGGTTCGGATTATTAGATAATAAAGAACCTGCTGTACTTCAGATTCAGTCGTTTTAAATAATATTACTCTTCAAATGTTTGGGTCAAAACTATTAAGCAGCACAACTAAAATCTGAAGGATCATGTGACACTGAAGACTGGAGTGAAGGCTGCTGAAAATTCAGCTTTGCTATCACCGCAATAACATTTTCTAAATATATTCCAACAGAATACAGTTATTTAAAATTATTATTAAAAAAAAACCTTTTCAAAAAACAGTAAAATATCTTCCTGTCCCCAAACTTTCGAACAGTGTGTACCTACATGTACATTGTGAAACATGGTGAATATGCTGTGTATTTGAATAGTGTTTTGCATAAGTAAATTCAGTAGTGCAGTCTAGAAGAGTGGGTCGTTCTCTGATTTCCACAGGCGGGTTTTCCCCCCAAACAGACAGGGAAGTTTATGGTTGGCCTTCATCACTACAGAAACTGTGCAGGAATCTGGTTTTCTAATGGCCTCGCACCAGGGCGGGAAATCGACTGGCTGCTTTCCACTAGATAACAGTAAAGAGCAATAAGCTTCAACATCAGCTGCATATAAAGTGCTTATAGTCATGTAGTATGTGTCTCTGAAACTCACTGTTCACAGCAGCCCACTCCAAAAGGCTCGAAACACACACACTGGAAACATTCGTCATTTATCCAGGCCTCCCCGATGTCAAATACACGGCCATTGTGCTCACAGCTGGCTGAGGCAAAACGGTGCTCATTAACACTTTTAGTCACACATCAAGTTTAGCCCAACAAACTATATTGTATTGTGTAGTCCACTTTACCTTTTGCGTTGAAGTAGCATTCTCCACTACTGGATACTCCATGACACAGCTGAAGGACGCTAACCACGCAAAACACAGCCTGTAAAACCTTCATTTCGTTTGTCTGAATGTCTAGAAATAAAATAGAGGTCACCTATAGATTTATTCTCGGTTGTTTGAATTATCGGGTTCAGTTGCTGTGAGCCACCAGTGATCTTTTTGTGTTTTTAATTGCATCAAAATAATTATAAGCCATTTGATTTCACCAGATGATAGGATATTTACAATTAGGAGTGATTTTATTCAATATTGCATTATTTAGTGTAATGTAGCTTATAGCTATGTCTTTGGAATACATCACCAATAGATGTTATGGAAGCCAGATATTGTATAAAACATAGCTATTAACTTCAAATTTTATGTTAATCTTTTATTATCCTTATAAAGTGAGTTTCAGTTTTAAACTTAGATTTTGGTATTTTTATTTGTTTCCATGTGTTATGTTTCTTGACTATTTTTATTAATATTATTATTATTATTGTAAAGCACTTTCTACTGCACTCCTTGTACACTGTCAGAAAAAAGTGTACCAGTACAACAGCTTGTCACTGGGGCAGTACCTTCTTGATTCCTAAACGGAGTGTATTAGTACCTTAGAGTAGTAATAAGTACCCTTAAGGTAGTAATATGTACTTTTATGGTGCTATTATGAAACATAAAAAGGGTTGTTCTTTGGGGGTTCTGCCGCAGTGACAAGCTGTTGTACCCATAGAAGTAAAAATTTTACCTTTTTTTCTGAGAGTGTATTAAAGGTGCTATACAAATAAAGTTTATTATTATTAATATTGTTTCACATATTATGCTCTTAATATAATTCTTTTAAAAGTTGGTTATCATTTTAGCATCACATTGTTAAAGAGATAATATAAAAAGGAAAAAAAATCTGTTTCTTACCTTTCAGGGTTCTTCCTTTTTCCCTCGTTTCTTGTTCATGTGTTCTCCCTGATGCTCTGTCATACAGCAGCTTTATATACCTGCATTTCTCTCATCGCATCTTCACCACTCCCCCACTCTGTCATTTATCTTTATCCTCACTCTATTCTTTCTCTCTTTTCTTTCTTTCTGTGCACACAGAATGTTTTACTGCTGATAAGATGAGTGAACCTAAATTGCATAAATTACTAAGTTTTCTATATTATATTATAATTATTTTATGTATTTTTGCAACCTTAATTGACAAATTGAGTAAATTGTCTTCAAGAACTCCAAAACATTGCATATTTGTATTCATGTAACTTTTTATATTCTATTTTATCATATTAAAACTACATCAGCTTCAGCAACACATATTTGTACATATATAAGCCTTATTACAAGACTGCACAAGTTAAATGTCTTTTCTTCATTTAGATATGGCTTTTTCAGTGGTTACATAATTGTAACAAAGGTTTCTGCATCTGGTTTATACTTACAGTACCTCATACATTGCCTTTTCAGAGGTAGAGGTCAGAGGTCACATTATAATTTAGATGCTGATGATATTTGACTTGATATGGGAGAGGTCACTCACTGGACAGGGTTGACGTCACTGTCTGAGTCTGCATGTGTGTGTTAAACAGCGTCTGTACACACGGTATTGTCTGCATGCACACAGATAACATGCTGTTGTGTGTTCCATACACATGCACACACATGCAAACATGCCTGCAGAGTATTTGACGTCATTGATCGCTCTTGCAACCTCTGTGTCTGACTCAATGTATTTCTTTGTCATTCATTAGTGTATATGAAAATCTGTTACATTCTTTGGATGTTTACTGATATGGCAGTTAGCTGTGGATAAACGTATTAGTTCAGGGGCTTCAGATAACCCGAGTGTAAAGAGATGTTTGGGAAGACAAGATTGTGTGTGTTCAATTGTTTTTTTATTGTCTCAATCTTTACAGTGCTGCAAATGCAAGCACGCCTGCTGCACAGTATATTGTTGTTCACACACATTCATACTAACCTTTCTTGCTACAAACTCTTTATGCTAATTAGAAGCATAACATATAACAGTTTTAGACAAGTGTGGAACTTTTGGAACTTTTAATAAAGTACACTACCATTCAAAAGCGTTGGCTCAGTAAAATGTATCTAACGTTTTTGAAAGAAGTCCCAAGTACAAAATATGAATCCTTTCACATAAAACTACACGACGAATTATTTTAAAAATCTGTTCAGAATTTTCTATTCCGTTCGGTTTTACTCAGTACAAGTCTTGTGTAGATTTGAAAACCACATTGTTTTAAGAAGTCAGTCCTGTTCTGCTTGGTCTTATATCTCCTGTTCCCTTTTTCCTCGATAAAGAGTTTCAAGCTTGGTTTGTAAACCTCGACAGCTGGCAGCAATGGTGAGTGCCTTTTTAAAGAAAAATCACTTTCAGTTTGGTTTCTAAATATGTTTATTTATTTATTTTGGTAACACTTTAGAATAAGGTTCTATTAGCTAATGTTAGTTAACTACTTTAGTTAACATGAACTAAGTAAGAACAATCCTTCTACAGCATTTATTAATCTTAGTTAATGTTAATTACAACATTTACTAATGCATTATTCAAATCATTTGTTGTGTTTTTTAACATTAGTTAATACACTGAATTAGCATGAACTAACAATGAATAACTGTATTTTTATTACTAAATGAAACATTAACATTAACAAAGATAAATAAATACTGTACTAAATCTGTTTATTGTTTGTTCATGTTAATTAATACATTAATGGAACCTTCTAAAGTGTTACCTTTTTTCACAAAAATGTTGCATTTGGAAGATTTCTTGCTTTGAGACTAGAAAAACATACTTAAGCGATGCTGGCAAAAAGTCAACATACAGTTCCGAACAAATCAAAACTATTTCTGAATATTCATAACATTTATACAATGTCATTTTTACAGACGTCGGAAGAAAATCAAAGTGGATGGTAATATTTCTTATATTTTAGATACCAGTGAAATCATTTTTGCTCCTTTTTGATCATGCAGTGTCACAAGACGTGCATTATAATTTATATAAGTTTAATGTATTATATGATGGAGTTGTTTGGAACATGTTGTGAACAGTCTTTTCTGTCCCTGGTTGATTTTCTGCAGCATTAAAGTGAGAATCGGACATTCACTGAACGAGGCTGAGAAGCACCATGTGACCAGCAGGAGAGAATCAGCTCTGGAGTGTCTTAAAAGACATGAGATACACTGTAGCCTGGTAAATGTATTCCAGCTGTTCCCAGACTAATTCATTCTGCAGTTTGTAAGCCATTCAAACTCATTTTATTGTTAATAAAAAAGTGATAAATGAGTGTTTTATTTCATCCTTTATTTCATGATAAAACATGATTAAATAATGTTGAAACCCTGACAATCAAGTGAAATTGAAGTGGGAATTGCCTTTCTTGGAAGGGTTTGGGCAGGTTATCTTGACAAAAGCCAAATTCATTCTTTGATGACTGATCTCCTCACAGAAGAGGGGGCAATTTTAATATAGTTCTAGTGTTTACTCTTTACAGGAAGAGATGCCCAACATCGCGCTGGTGGCTTCAGGAGGAAGTGAAAGAGCGATGGTGGGTTTGCTGGGATCACTGCTTGCACTATTTCAAGATGATCTGTTGGACTGCGTGCTGTATCTTGCTGGACTCTCTGGATCGACCTGGTTAGTAAACAATCATATGCAATCAGATGCAGCTGAATATAAACAAATGCTGAACCTTTTTTTTCTTCATAAGGTGCATGGTGTCTTTATACAAAGAGCCTAATTGGTCCAGCAAGCTGGAAAAAGTGAAAGAAGACATTAAAAATAAACTTGGTGGAAGAATCCGTTTGAAGGAAAAATTGAAAAAACTCAAAAAATACTACAGAGAAAAAGACAACTTCAGTCTGACAGACTTCTGGGCAGCGCTAGTTATAACCGTGATTGTGAAAGAGGTGAGAGCAGTAATCTTGTTTGCATAATTTAAGCACTACGGCATGAAATGCTGTGATTTAATGTTATATTAAAAAGAGCCAAAGCTAAATGGTGTTTTATGTATGATACACAGTAGAGTAACTGCCACCTGTGTATGGCGTTATATAGTTTGTGTTTATGTTTTTAGGGAAATCAACATGATTAATACTTGTATGTCAAATATTAGCATAAGTGGAGCACTGTGCTGACACTGTATTGTTCTGTGGATTTTCATTTACATTTCATCCAGATTAAATTAAAATCAGTGTTAGTTAGCTTCAGACTTTGCATCATTACAAGACACATCACAAATGAGCATTATATATTATACTGTATAAATAATATATAGCTCACTGAAGCTGCATTTATTTGATCAAATATACAATAAAAACAAAAATTTTGTGGAATTTTCTTACAATTTCCAATAACTGGTAATTACTTTAATGTAATTCATTCCTGTGATAGCAAAGCTGAATTTTCAGTAGACATTGCTCCAGTCTTAAGTGTCACATGATCCTAAATCATACAAATATGCTGATTTGCTGCTCAAGAAACATTTCTTATTATCAGTGTGGATTTGTTTCAGGATTTTTTGATGAATATGAAGTTCAAAAGAACAGCATTTATTACAAATAAATAGAATTTATTTGGTAACAATGTAAATATATTTTCCGTCACTTTCGATAAATGTAATGTGTCCTCACTGAATGTATATATTTATATACACACACACACACACACACTATATTAAGTATTTGAACTAATTATTTTCTACAGATAGATGAGCAAACTTTCTCTGATCTGAGAAGCAAACAGAGCACAAAAGATCCTTATCCCATCTTCACTGTGATTGATAAGCAGAGCCATAAGGATAAACTAGATGCTGGTAATATCAGTATGGTTGTGTGTTGTATGTGTGTATACTGTGCCTGTGACTTACAGAGTTCTGTCATAGATACGTTTGTTGAGATCACGCCACATGAGACTGGCTACTCCATCACCGGGGCCTTCCAGTTTCGGAAGTCAGTTTGACGAAGGGGTTCAAATAAAAGACCAGCCCGAGATGGACATGATGTTCCTGCAAGGTGAACTGAAACAACACGTCTTTTACTTCATCTCCTGCTTTTCAGGCTATTTTGTCGGTTGCTGAATTTCTTTTATTTTTTATTTTTGCAGGTCTCTGTGGTAGTGGTCTTGCTAGCATTGAGAAAATACTAGAGGAACTGATCACTTTAATCAAAGGTAAGTTTGTCTTTATTATTTAATCAGAAATACAGTATGCATATTAAAAACTATAAATTATTTGATCAAAAATCAATATTCTATTTTAATATACTTTAAAGCATAATTTAATGCTGTAATGTCCAAAATATAAAGATACCTGTTCTTTTTAGAATTAATTTCAGGTGAGTTAGACACGATGGGTGACTATGCGTCTTCAGGCATAAAACAAACAGACATTGGCTCCCTCAGCGCTCCACATGGTGACGAGGCTGGCCAAGTGCTTTTGAATCTTGTGGAAGTGAATCGTCTGGTTTTAAGAGAGGAGGATCCTTCAACCAATATTACAATCTTGAGCGGCTTAATGAGAGGTATCCATCACATTCCTGATATATCTAAGCTAAACATGAAGAGTACACTGTAAAAAAAAATGAATAACGAGTCTTGTAATTTTAATTTAAAAAATTAAGGTGATAATTAAAAATAATGTGTGGATTTCATTAAAGAAATTGTGATTCAGTGTTGTATAGAAAATGTTGAGGACTTTTTTACTAATAAAACCAAGAGATGTGTTTTCTTCATTTTTTTTTAAGGAGACTTGGTGCTTGAAATGGGGAACTGATTAAACTAAAATAATTAAGGAAACAAGGCTGCCTATTTATTTTAAGAGAATTAGCTCAATTTTGCAGTTTTATTTTAGAGGTGATTGTTAGTTCCCAGCATGCTTTGCATATGGCTGGATATGGAGAGTAAACTTTGAAATTAAATGCTATTTTATGTTTTTGAGTGAAGGGAAGCATCTAGTATTGTTTAATGTTCAGTTATATTTGATATTTGTAAGAGTTTCGAGTTTCTGTTACACTGAAGTTTCATTGCACAGTGCAATCGTTACCATTGTGCAGAAGAGTATAGAGCTTGTGGTTTTGGATACTACTCTTCTAAGGCATTAAGCCTTGTTTAATGAGCAGTAGCTTTGTTAGCGCTAGTGCAGTACTTTCCAGTATATCTCAAGTATTTTCCTACTTGAGCTGTTTGGCTGTATACAGTCTTGTAAATGTATAAAATAACAATATACAAGCAGACCTGACTCAAAATCACAGACTTTTGAGAATCAACCTAAAATAAATGAGCACATTTCCCTAATTATATTAAATTCATTGTGTCATAGATTAATTTAGGAGATTTCACATGATTTATTCAGGTAGATTCCATTAAAAAAACCAAGCCTGAAAAACTACTAAAAATATTATGTGTCATATTTTAACCTTGATTTTATTTAAGTAATTAGCTCATTAATTTTTTTTACAGTGTAATAACAGGCTGCTTTGAAGGATGCATTTTGTTACCTGATTGTAGATTGCAGGTGATGTGTGCTATTCAATGCATGATCTAATTATGTTTTATGTTTCAGTAAATCTGCCGCAAGATGAACTTGAGAACTTGTTCACCATGTCAAAAGAAATCAACAAGAAGAACGTTAAGGAATACACACTATATATATGTGACCTGCACACATCCTGGAATCTGACATGTGAGTTTTTCTTTTATGTATAGTCTGGGACTCAAAACCCACTTTACTTCTAATCTATTCTGTCCTTTAATTGTATAATTGATATTGTGATCAGAGGAGTAAGAAAAGCCAGCTTAATTAATTATTATCTTATGCTGATAAGAAGAAAGGGACCCATTATGTTTTGGAATCATTCTCTTAATATAGGCAATAGGATATGGGAAATCATTGCTAAATGCATCGAGTTAGTAGTTTGCTGGATCTGGGGCACAACATACAATTTTCTGCACAACATGACAGGTGAGTAAAATAATTCTTTAATAAATAAAAACAGTATATTCTAAATCTAATTCCAAATTTGAGTGCACATTGAGTTTTCTAATACTGGCATCACATATCTAAATGGCCATAAACTTACTGTACTAATAGATTTAAGGTTTAGAGTGGAAGTTTTATCTCTTATATCGTAACTGAATTAAATGAAAAAGAATTTTAAAGCATTTTATCATCATCCCAGCGGCAGGGGTTTCTCCTTCTGTCTGTCGAGATACAATAAGGAAATTTGTTGATGCTGGGATTGCCATCAACTCACCTTTTTTACCATTGCTGAGGAGAGAGAGACACATTGACCTCATCGTTTCACTCGATTTCAGTGAAAATGACCCATTTGAGGTCTGTTTTTTCTTATTAACCTGCATAGGGCATATTTACTAATAATATTCCTTCCAATAATGCTGTTTAAATTCATAGTCACTAACAGAAACTGCTAAAGCGTGCAAAAGACTACACATTGACTTCCCTGAAGTTCCTAAAATGTCAAAAGAAGAGAAATCTGCTCCAAAGGACTTTTATGTGTTTGAAGGCCACAATGCACCAGCTGTGATTCATATTCCTCTTTTCAATATTGTGAATTGTGATGATAAAGGTAATGTCCAGCTGTTGCTTAATGATTGTTCATTGTTTAAAAATAATAATTTCTATATCTAATAATGTTTAAATTAATATACAGTAATATATATCAATAGAGTCAGGATTAAGAATTTTAAAATCATACCATGCATAAAAGCCAAACACGAAAGCTCACAAATGTTCTAAAATGTCTGTTTTAATAGCTGGAATTAAACGTATGAAGCATAAGTATACGACCTTTCAAGGTCCGTACTCCGGTGAGCTGATCGAGGAACTGCTGGAGAAAGCTGGATTGAACATCAGAAACAACAAAAGGAACCTTCTGACAGAGATTAAGAAAATCATCCAAAGGAAACAATCACATATTTGTTCCGTTTGTTGATTCTCAGGTGTGGTTTGTCACATCACAGTGAAAATGCACTGGCTTTTCTCGTTCTTGTACATTAGATGGCAGCAAATAGTAGGTGGTTAAAATGAGTGATAGAGATGCAAACATCAGCATATAAAACATTTAGTTAGAAAATACGTAACAAGTTATATTTAATTTGGTAATTGGAGTGAATATAGGCCTATTAAGCTAAGTTAAGCAAGTTATTAGCCTCTAATATCTCTAAAACCAGTCAGATGCGGACTTCTTTTATTCAAGTGATGTAAAAAAGAATCTCTCCAACACCCTTTGGCATGAAACATCATGTTGCATTTTGGCCTAACCCAAAGCACACCGAAAATATTCTGTTACCAAGTTGTAACTCTTAATTACAGCTTCTCCATGTGTCTCTCAGTTCATCACCTGCACTTGTGTGAAGCTATCCTAGATTACTGCATCAGAATCCAACTAAAACGAATATTTGCAATATTTTTATATTATTTTGATTTGTTTTCGATTATAATCTATGATATAAATCATTTGTAATGTTACACTTTACACAGACAGGGAAAATGGTTTTGGTTTAGGGAATAAGTAATACCATAGTGCAATAAAGCAACATATTGTGATGTAAAGTATATAACAGTATAAACCCTATCATGGCATCCAGTGATCAATGTTTTTTTTTTATCTTCAAAAATCTATATCCCAAAGCAATGATGAAGATGCAAACCTACAAAATTGATATTGATCCAACTATCATGTTTAATAAAAATGTATGCATGCTTTCATTTTACATCCAATGTTTTTAAGACCCACATTAAAACTGACTACAAAACAATGTGGTCTTCAGATTTCTGTGGAGATTCTCTATACTTTTACCAAAGCGGTTAACAATTTATAATACAGGATCGATACGTTTATTTATAAAACCATTCTTAAGGTTACATCATAAGGTGTTAGTGTAGAGATGCAGATGGTCCACTTCCTTGAGGAAATGTAGAAATCCACACTTTCAAAGCTGTGGAATGGTTGCTAACCAGTTACAAATTACATTAATCTGATTAGACTTTTCCTTGAGAAAAGACTTTTTCAATTAGATCATCTTTTTAGTCCTGTTATAGAATGCTGTCTTGAATTCAGACTGCTGCTTTTCTTTCCGTTATCATTGTACTACAGTATGAATTTGAGGACAAAGTTCCCTGTAACAAACAAAGAAAATACAGACATTAAATTGAATTCAAACTGTGAGCTCAAGATTAATCATGAATACATTTATATCTAATCAGAAGAAAGACATTCTTTGAAAACTCACTTTATGGTAGGATCTTTCTTGAGGACTTCTTCAGAGATTTTGAAATAGGCACAGACTGGACTCTGGTCCTGGAGCTTCTGCTTCAGGCTATTAATATCTTCATTCCATTTTGTCTTTTTACCTCAAAACATCAAGAGAGAGAACTATAAGCATCTCTTTTCTTTGTTGGTCTTTGTTTGCTTCCTTTTCATGGGTAGTTTTTTTTATAACCTAAACCTAAAGTATACTAAAGTTTTACATTTACTGATGCTCAAGAAGTCAACATGATAATATCTAACTATCACATAACAGTAGTTGTTTAATTTTGTAGAATTTTTTTTTTTCACACAGTATAAGTAGGTCTCTATACATGAAGATATTTAGCTGGCTTAATTTTCAGTTAATATCATAATTTGGGGCTTCCTTGCGAAACACAGTTAAATATACCATCAGTGTCACTCTTCTCCTTCTCCATGGCTGCGACATCATTATTCAACCCCGCCTATGAAACACACACAGAGGCAGATGGTAAGAAATTAGAATAGAGCTAAACTGCAGCATTTGTTCCATAAAACACCGCCTCTAGTCTTAGCATGCCGTGTTTCTTTAGAATTAGCCAAAGCAGATACAGAAAAACAAAACCAAATAAATTATTACTTATATAAAACTGCTCGTGTCCAATGATTTAATTATTCCCTTTAACCACTGTTTGTATTGGCTGGTAGTGGTGCTGGGTTTACAATTGTTGGACTCCCATTGCTTTGCACAGCCCATGTCAAACCATATGAAAATACTTTAAAACACTGCACCATATTGTCATATAAATTACATGCAATTTTGCTAATTTTTTATGCACCCGTTTTTTTTTTCACTCACCACTGAATCCTGGCATGCTTTAACTTCTTTGTCCTTCTCCTCCTTAGCAGAGTTCAGTTTCCCGACCTCATCCTGAAGTTCCTTGACCTCCTTGTCTGCGTTGTCAAATTCCTTCTGTGTGTGTTCAACTGCTAAACCGTAGTCATTTGCATCCAGATCTTTTTCTCTCACCCCTGCTTCTGAGAACTCTACTTTATTTGTTAGTTTGTTCACCAATTCCTTTTTAAAGTGTATATATCCCACCAAGCCCATGATCACAAGTATTAGTAAACACAGAAGCAGGGGCGAGCATGACTTCCTCTCCATGGCTATGATGTCCAAAGTACTTTTTTTAATCAGCTTATAAATTGGTTTTATTCTCAAAATTCCAATAAGTGTTTTATATATCAGTGAGGTTTTTTAGTATAGTCCTTTATCTGTTTTGAGAAAGTGATATACGTAAATGATGAATAAGTGTTTGGTCTCTAGAAGAAAATACAAACAGAAGAACGAGGTGAAAAACAATTAATTTGCTGTCAAAAAACATTTCATTTATAGTCATACAATTTTCTTTTTTAATATATTCAGTTTAATTATTTAAATTATTATAAATGGCTTCAGTCACAGGCTCTTTTCATACCTTATAGCCTATATTTCTTTTACATTCCAGTTAAAAAAAAAAAAAAAACCTGCCTAAAATAAACCACCCTAAGCATTTTTTTTTGCTGGTCTTAAATGGTTTAGACCAGAGGTGCCCGAACTCGGTTCTGGAATTTAGTTTTCCTGCGGAATGTAGCTCCATCTCCTTTAGACACACCTGAACCAGCTAATCAAGCTCTTACTAGGCATACTAGAAACTTCCCAGCAGGTATGTTGAGGCAAGTTGGAGCTAGACCATCCACAGCCTCGTTTAACTGTTCTTAGCTCAATCTGGTCTTAAAGGGCTCAAACATCTTTAAAACCAGAAAATAGACCAGGCAGGGAACCCAGCTAAGACTAGTAAACTACTTAAAGCTAGTTTAAGATGTTGCCTTGTCATCTGTAGCGACTTTCCATACACGTTTGTGTACAATGTTGAAATGCAAAACATCCTGCTGTCTAACTGTAATGTGTCTTATTGAAGTGCCCCTCCGATCCAAACGCGATTTCACCTGAGAGAGACTCCCTCAACATAGCAGAGTCTTGTTACAAATTTTAGCACTACAGTTACAAGAGCATTAATATGTCATTCAGATGAGTAGGTTACAATAATAAAACTGACCTCTGCTAGGAGCCGTACGCGCACGATTATCTTTGTTACCACATACAAGGGTTGCTTTGGAGTGAATAAATATTAAAAATGCCACTCAGTGAACAAAATATCACAGAAGCAGCATAAAACAACAAAAAATACCAAAAGTAAAATAATTGTCCCCTTGTGTCTTTTTTTGTGTAATAGCCGTTACATTTCCTTCTCATTCATTCACAGAAGACTGGTCTGACCAGTTAAGCAAGAAGTTTCACTTCCGTTTTTCCAGTGATAGGCTAGTGGCCGATTAAAAGCAAATCATGTTGGATTAGCCTGTCACCATCAAGAATACATAACAGTCTGCTGTTTTTTTATGCTTTTCTTTTTTTTTTTCTGTGCATGATTACCTATGTTGTTCAGGTCTTGATTGAACTTTACTTTCTCAGCCTTATTGTACTCTTGAAGTCTTGAATTGATGAATGTAAGCTGGCTGTGAAAAGCTTTGTCCTTCCTTGAACTGAAATGAGGCCTGCAGAGTCTAATATTTACATAGTGAAAACAACTGTGGCTGTGTGTACACAAGCGGGAGTGAACGGTTGGCACGCAAGCCACCTGTGCTATTCTGGTCTTCAGGACTTTAATACCTTGAACAGCAACTAAGGAATTTTCAAGGAACATTCTTTCAAGACCTTCAAGGAAATTGCACTAATGGACCTCAGGTCTGCCATTTACAGGTCACAGACCACAGCTCACTCTCAGTGTAGACATTCAGGTCAATCCACAAGTCTGTGGAGATTTAAAACCTGATAAAGCACATAATCAGAGACAAATTACCCTGTTTGTTTATTATTATTATTATTAATATTTATTTGCTTCTTATTTATATTTCCCTAATTAAATAGTTGCATAATATAGGCCTATTGTTTTACTTCCAAAATGTCATTCTGAAATCTGAAAAAAGCTGATCAAATACACAAATTTTCTGTTACTGATATAGCTTTCTAAATCTTTCCACAATAGTACAGTGTTATCATTGATCTGATCAACTCCTACACCACGACAATGACTCGCCCAGTGGCTTGTGGCTTTATCTGTTTGTTCTATCAATAGCTGACAATGGCGTATTTGTAAAGGTAGTTTAAAAAAAAAAATTAATAAATGAGAATTTCTTTCTGTTGCGCCGGAATGATTTAACTTAGCTCGGTGGAAATGTACAGTTCGTTCAGAGAGCAACTAAATTTGCACCCACACAGAGATATTTGAACTAGACTAGTGTCATTTGCAGCGATATTAACCCTATATTCTTACCACTACTATATGTTTGCAGTGCTGAGGGCTATTGTAACATGCCGTCCCACAGTAATGGTTCATACATAAATGCTTTGTAGTTGCAATTGGAACCAAAAACAGATCTTTTGTCGTTTTGTAATATGAAACACACCACATTCTTTATCCCTACAGCTTGTGGCCTTAACTCGTTCAAGAACTCTCATTACTAGGTGATGATCTGCAGCACACTTTGTTCTGCTTTTGCATGCAATCAAAACAAAGTTGCAATCAAATTAAAGTCTGGATTTTATGCTGCATTCCAGAAGACAGGCGTGGAGCTCTCCCATTCTTTTGCTTTTTGTTGTTTGTTTGTTCTTTGTTTAGTCATTCGTTAACTAACATGTCATACCTCTGTCCCAAGGGCATCTTTGGGGCCCTGTCTAGTTCATCTCATACTGACCTAAAGGCAGAAAATGAAATCAGCTAAACCTGTAATAAGGACTGTAAAGAGATGCATTAATGAAGCAGAGCTGGATTTACGAGCCTGCTTTAACTGCAATGATTGGAGTGTTTTTGAAGCTGCTGCCCCCAATCTGGATGAGCTCACAGAGACTGTAACTTCATAAATCAGTTTCTGTGAGGATATGTGCATTCCAACCAGGATATTCCTATCATTCAATAATCATAAAACACGGTTTACTGGGAAACTCATAAGCAGCTTTGTCATGCCAAGAAGGATGCTTACAGAGGTGAGAATAAAATCTTGGATAACCAGGCCAGAAACAGACCAACTGTCACACAACGTGAAGAGGAAAGGCACACAAAGACAACGGTCATCTACACAAGAGTTTAAAAGAATCCAAGAAGAAGATAATCCATAACGGGAACACAGAAAAACAACATCAATACTGGACATACTAAAGGAGTAACAGATGAACTTAAATTCACAGACCAAATGAGGTTAATTAACTAACACAGGTGAACTATATGAACTAATCAAAGGATGACAGAAACTAGGTCAAGTGAAACATGAGGGAAACAAAACAAACTAAAAGTCCATGATCCTGACCCTAACAAAGGAGATCAGAGTGGCAAAAAAACTACTCTGAAAAGCTGAAAAACCAGATTTTCAGCCAACAACCCAGTGTCAGTAGAGACTGGTCTGAGGAAGATCAAGTACATGATAGCACCCCCACAGTCTGTGGAGAATTAACAACCGACTGTTAAACAACATTTTACTGATGGTTTGAAAAGCCCAGTCTCACACCCCACACATTACACATACCAATCAGATCTTCAGAAAACAGAAGTCTAGAATGCACTGTAAGTCGCTTTGGATAAAAGCATCTGCTAAATGCATGAATGTAAATGTAAGATTACGTGACAGCATCAGCTGCTGTTGCACAAAAAGGCAAGAGTGGTGGTGCTGTTTGGAAACCAGTGTAAACAATCACAGAAGAAGAGTAGCTATCCCGGGTAAGAGTCAAAGTGGGTTCACTCTTTTCTACACATGAAATATGAAAGTAAATAGACATAATTATGATGATATATTTTCTGTATGTGTTTTGTATGCAACTCATGGTATTTTTACAGCAATAAAGGATGTTTTTGACAAATATTAGCAGTATTGCGTTATTAAACATAAAAAGAGTGCAAGTGCACACCTTGGCAATATAATCGCCACTGGATAGTAAATTTTTCAGTTTACACACACACACACACACACACACACACACACACACACACACACACACACATGATTCCAATCAGCTTATCTTTGTAAAATGGCACAGCTTCTTAAATCTTAGATTCTTAATCAGTCAAGCATTATATTATGGTATTAAGCACTATTTAATTTTACTTTAGTGATTAAAACTTGGTAACCATGTATGAATGCATATTTGTCATTTTAACTGAACTTAATACTGGTGGTGATGCTTAAGAAATTGTTGGTCATTCAGGGTTTCTGTAAAAAAAAAAGTAATAGTAATAGATCATATTACTTTGTAATAAAAGATAATACTACTATTAATTCTACTACCATACTAACAATATACTATGCACTACTGATTGATGAGCTGGTGGGTTCATGAATATTGATCACGTTGTCTGCGTTCGGTCGAATTGATTTGCTGAAATCAAAACAGGGACGTTAATAGATGAGCACCAGCCAATGAAACTGCCATTTGCGCATTAGCTCCGCCCACTAAAGGAGAAACCTGCATATCTTCTGCTTGTTCTAAAAAAAATAATAATTCTAAATGAACTCCATTATTTTGACAGGAAAATACAACAAAGAATATAGTTTACATGTAGCGCGTCGATTCAGCGTTGTAAGACTCTCGCTCTCTGTCTTTGCATGTGTGAGGAAACAGCGCTATCAGCAAAGCGACGGTGAGTCGTGCTTCACAGAGTTCACAGAGCGTCAAAAACAGGTGCGCTGTGCGTCCATTGAGATTAATTGAAAAAGTACACATCGCTTGATGGAGAGCGAACCTCTGAAGCGCTCAGTTAGTGTTCAGCGAGTGAAAATATATCTCTCATGTATTTGGTCATGAAGTCATTTGAAAGACTACTTCTGGCCAGAACTAAATAAGATTAAGAATTAATATTTAGAAATATTTTTTTCAGTTATGGTGCAATTGCAATCCATCAAATAAATTATTTTTAATGTTAGGCCTATATTTTACACAAATTACGGAATGGGGTAGAATTCTTAAGAAACCGATCTTTTTGTTTTAGCAATATAACATAACATTGTAAAATAAAATATATGTATATTATAGGCTATAGATATTTAATCGCTGTCCTATATGTCTTATTGAAGTGCCCCTTCAATCCAAACCCGATTTCACGATGGAGTCTCCTAAACGAGTGAACGCGATTTCCTTTCCTTGCCCGTCTGTGCACGCTATTGTTGACAAATATATCAACATAGCAGAGGCTTCTTACAAATTTCAGCACGAAATATAAAAAAGCATAGGCTATTAAATTCAGATGACTATGCTAAAATAATAAAACTCACCTCTGCCAGGGGCCGAGAGTATCTTTGCTATCACAAATAAGGGTTGGTTCGGAGTGGATAAATATTAAAACTGCCACTGCACACAGTATCGCATAAGAAGCATAATAGCAAACAGACCAAAATGCTCTCATAGCCTACTTCCGTAATCGTTTCTTTTCCTTCTCAGCCTTTCACATATGACCAGTCTGACCAGTTAAACAAGAAGTTTTGCTTCTGTTGTTCTATTGTTACATTGTTTTTTTTACGTTCTCATTCCAATGATAGGCTAATTGATATACCCATTAAAAGAGGTATGTATATATAGTGTTCCTGTAGCTCAATTGGTAGAGCATTGTATTATCAAGCGCAAGGTTGTGGGGGTTCGATTCCCCGGGAACACATGATAGGTAGAAATTGATAGCCTGAATGCTAAATAAATAAATGTAATTTAATTGTATATATATATATATATATATATATATATATATATATATATATATATATATATATATACACACATAAAATCATGTAGGATTAAAAGAAAAGTTGATGTTCTCTATACTTGACAAAAACACTCAAGTATGGTTACCCATACTCTGAATTGGTGCTCTGCATTGAACCCATCTAAGTGCACACACACAGCAGTGAGAAGTGAACACACACCCAGAGCAGTGGGCAGCTATATTTCCAGCACCCGGGGAGCAACTGGGGGTTCAATGCCTTGCCTAAGGGCACTTCAGCTATGGGTATTGAGGGTGGAAGAGAGCGCTGTTCATTAACTCCCTCCCACCTACAACTCCTGCCAGCACCGAGACTCAAACCAGCAACATTCTGGTAACTAGTCTGGCTCTCTAAGCATTAGGCCACAGCTGACCCTGTGCTGAATATGTTAACCTGCATGTTGGGTGGTCACATTAACTAATTTCAATATATATATAATATATAAAAATATATATATATATTTAAAATGAGTTAATGCGACCACCTAACATGCACAAATTCAGTACATATCAGAAATGTAAGTATCCATCAGTATCAATTAAATACCAATAAATAAATGCACATCAAAGATCATCCAATAAGTGCCATCAGTACTGCTCAAGCATAACTGTTGTCAACATACATTATATAAAAAAGGCATAGAAAGGTAACAAAAACCTGTCCTCCTACCCCCTGTTTACACACACAGAGAGACTCACAAACATATAACATGCACCAGTGGACTGGTAATAATCATATATAACATTGAATGAGACCTTCCTGGCAAAAAATCCCCCCCAAAATACCAAAACTACAAATTATCCTTCCCTATCTAATCGCAGGCGTCATGAAACAATTATCACTGCCATCAGGAAAGACGACTGACCATAACCATGGCTTGCTGTTTTTTTCTTTTACTTTTTTATTGCTATGTATGATCATTATTATTAATAATAATATTTTTAATTTTGCAGGGTCTAACGGAGATTCATCATGTCCTATGATTGATTTTTGCTCCCTAGAACAGTTTATTCCCAGCCTTTTTGTACTATTAAAGTCTTTTGAACTGATGAATGCAAGCTGTTGTGAAAACCCTTGTTCTTCCTCAAACTGCAGTGGCAAATATTTACATAGTGAGAACAACTGTGGCTGTGTGTATGCAAGGGGGAGTGGAAAACAGGTATCTGATGTCACTTGTACTATTCTGGTCTTCCAAGCTATATATTCAAATGAAAGTCTTGACATTTGACAAATATGGTAACCCATACTTGGAATTGGTGCTCTGCATTTAAACCAT
Organism: Carassius carassius; assembly: GCF_963082965.1. Classification (NCBI taxonomy): domain Eukaryota; kingdom Metazoa; phylum Chordata; class Actinopteri; order Cypriniformes; family Cyprinidae; genus Carassius; species Carassius carassius. The sequence goes on along the minus strand of NC_081779.1, from coordinate 8,876,499 downwards.
CCAAGTTACACACACACAGCAGTGGGCAACTATTTGTTCCAGCACCCAGGGAGCAATTGGGGGTTCAGTGCCTTGCTCAAGGGCATGTCAGCCATGGCACTTAGACTCAAATCTGTGACCTTTGGGTTACAAGTCCAATTCTCTAACCATTAGGCCACAGCTGCCCCAACAGCAGCTAAGACATGCTCAGGGAAAATAATGTGTGAACAGGACCTTTTAAGAAAATACTGTTAAATTTGTTCTGGCAATGTATAGCATTAAGTATTATTTAATGTTATAGCCTAGCACATCTGTATTAAACCAAGCTATGCAACACAGAAATGAATTGAGCCACAGATTACAAATACTAAAGTGAATGCTCTTATTGTCTGGTTGCAACCCAACCTAAAAATTACCAGCACAATATTGCACCACTAGAGGACACATGAATCACACCAACCAAAGCAAGTTACCCTAACCCACCAATCAATCCATCCATCCATCTATTCAAGAAGCTACAAAGTCTAGTTTAAAAATGCATGCATGTTCTGTAGTTTTTCCACTTAATAAATAAGAATGCTATTTCAATACTATAAATAATACAGTTTAATTAAATATTTTCAAAACATGTAAGACTTAAGCAAGTGAACATCTTATATTCTTATTAACCTAGGCTGGAAAAAAACTGTCAATATAGATATATTTATTTCTTTGATGCACAAGCAGGCCATGGATTATGTGACAAGACATTTTTAAATCTATATTTTCCCAGTATTCAGCATTTTTAAAAAATATCATTTATGAGCAAGCACTATGTTTTGGAATATGCGTGTATCACCGAAGATAACCCTGATCTGTTAATGGATTTTGTTGGGTTTTCTACAAGAAAAAAAAAAAAAGTTTCCTAGAGCTGATATGGTTAATTTCTGTGATCAGTATATCTTAACAATGTTTTTGATCTAGTGCTGACTAGGTTAAGCACATATCATCTTCATAGTAACTCAACACTTTGTTCACACACTTGAACATACAGTTCTTTGTGTGATGTAATTATTGTAACTTGTTGAAGAATCTTAATAATAATTATGCTGAGAAAGTGAAATCTGATTATATTATGCGTACGTGTGTAAGATGTAGCCTACCATACATCAGACAATCACCAACAAAAACATGACAAAATTTACCATATACTCAAACAACTAGGTTTCAAAGAGAAGCATTAGTGAAATTTAAGATTTGGAATGATTTAGATGTTTTAAATGCTTTTAGAGAAGTCTCTTTTGGTCACTAAGGCTGAATGTATTTAATCAAAAACAACAAAAACAAATTGTGAAATATTATTAAAATTTAAAAGAACAGTTTCTATTTTAATATATTTAAAAATGTAGTTTTTTTTTTCCTTTTAATGGCAAAGCTGTATTTTCAGCATCATTACTCCAGTCTTCAGTGTCACATGATCCTTCAGAAATCATTCTAATATGCTATGCTGAATTGTTGCTTGGTTATAATAATATATTATTGATGCTCAGTTTGATGTTTATGTTGCCTAATATTTTTGTGAAAATTATGATACTTTTTTTTCAGAATTCTTTAATGAATAGAAAGTTCAAAAGAACAGCATGTATTTGAATTATAAATCTTTTGTAACACTATAAATTTCTTTTCTGTTCATTTTACTTTTAAGATGTTTGATAAATGTATTAATGTATTGTTTCTTATTTACTTACATTTTAAATAATAGTGGGGCAGTTGTGGCCTAATGGTTAGAGAGTCGAACTTGTAACCCGAAGGCTGAGGGTTTGAGTCTCAGGTCCAGCATGAATTGTTGGTGGGGAAGTGAATAACCAGCACTCTATTCCCCTTGCTTACATTTATAGATGGCAGCATGAATCCCTGTTGATATACCATCAAGTATGATATAATGACAAGATAAAAAAATAAAAGACTTGAATCTCAGTTATGAAAGGTGTAATGACTTTTGTTGCATCGGGGCTTGAATTTGTATTTTTTAATAAGAACAAATATATATTAATGTTTAACTGTAATGCAATTACTATGTATAATTATAAAATGTTGTATTTATTTTAAAATGAATTTATAATAATTAGAATTGCTTCTATATAGTTGAATTTTTATTTGGAATTTTCCATATAGCGTTGAATTTTTTTTAAATACGACCAAATATACAGTATATTAATGATAAACTTCAATGAGATTACTATATATAATTTAAAAAGTTATTTATTTCAAATCAATTTATAATAACTAAAATTGCTTCTACATACCAATTTAAATATTGCCCACTATATAGTATAGTCAAATATCTGAAATGTAAAGAAAAAGAAAGAAAGAAAGAAAGAAAGAAAGAAAGAAAAACAGATTATTGGGTATTTCTTTCATAGCTTGATTGTTCACAATTGCATTATTGGGAAATAACCAAATGGGATTTCACAAACTGGTAGGCAGCTGGTAAGTCTGCACTGGAGGGAGTTTAGTAGTTTTGATACCATACACTTCAAAGAATTTCTCAGAACTCCATGCTGACACTGAAATTTGTCTTGCTTTGTTTACCTGCCAACAGTGGGATGTGAAGATATTTTATGCTTTTCTCAATGCAGTTCCTCAAGCATAACACATCACCTTATTTTCAGCACAACTGGCTGGTTTACAAGACGCCATGGGAGTATTTCTCTCTCGCGCTTGAGCAAGCCATTTTAATTAGATAAAAATGTGTGAATAAGCACAATGTTTTGGAATCGGGTTGAAGATAAGCACAATTTGTGTTCTGTGAATCATGATCTGTTTACGTATTTCTTGGCCACAAATTGCTATGAACAAAATGGTCAGAATAATAGGTTTCTCATAGCTGATATGATACCTTTCTGTGCTGTGCACAGCTTAACCGCACACATCTTTAAGCTACGCTTCACTTTGTCAGCCTCATATCCTCCCTAAACACCTCACCCATTTGGGAAACATGATGAATCCTGGCAAAATGTCAGAGAAGGACTTTTAAACTGCATAACCACATTAGTTTTTCCATATTATCAGATCTAATCTGGTTCAAATCTAACCAAGGAACCATGTTCAGCATTGCTTGCGATGCTATTCAAATCTCGGACACATTTCCTTTTTATATTTGTAATAGATACCCCTTTGTACAATGAAGCAATCGACATTTCTGAGAAAATGTGTGGCATGACATTGATATCACTGTTTATTCCGTTCAATGTAACTTTAGTAAACTTTGTTGACATAGCCATTCCTGTTTTGACTATCTTCTGTTTTGACATTTGAATTAGTATCATGGGGGAGTTTATATAAAATAAAGACAGATAACATTAGGCCCTTATCTCCAATCTTCAAGTTCTACTTGACCCACAAGCTTTGACCCCTCCTCTCATTCCCCTTCCATCCCTTTAAATACAGACACGGCCTTGCAGTATTTTAAAGCACCCATCAAGACTGAAGAAAAGAGAGCCAGTTTGCAAAAAGGAAAGAAGTACCTCTTCTTTAACTTCGAAAAATAGGCAGTCATGGTTTGGAAAAGCACACTTCTAACTACTTTGATTCTTCATCTAATTTCATTTGAAGGTATGTGCTTTATTTACAAAACTTTATTCTTTTTATTGTCTATTAATTTTGGAGCATCTTTTTTAAATGAATAAATGTAAACATAAATGGATATATTTCTCTAATAATGTCTATTGTGGTACTCGCGCATTGCATTCATGTTTGTGTTTTATTCTCTAACTTTCTTGTAGTAATATTTTGGTATAATAAGGTATAATTTTTTTCCATGTATTTATTCCAATTAGGGGGACAGAGCATCGACCCTGATGTAATGCTGAAATCATGCTTTCCTCCAGCCAGACCTTCGTTAACCAATATCAATGCGATCTGTCTTTATGGCAATGGTCGTCCCAGATATCCTGCCAGCTATTTCCCTCCCTCCAGTCACGCTTACGCTCGTCGGGCTGTAAAGGCAGTCAACAGGCTGGAGTCCTGGTTTGATCAGTGCTGCTATGGAGGTTTGTCCCATGGTAATGGACAGATCCCTTGCTGTGCGGAACAGGCGGTGCGTACACAGATTGAGAAACATGCCCAAACAGAAGTTATTTTACTGTAGCACTGCTGAACCGAAATATAATGATGTCTTTTGTTTGTGTTTGCAGTGGAAAAACACCTTGACCTATTTCTGTATTGAGGAATACTCCATCAAGACCTTGGTCCATGAGTGCTGTGAGAAGAAGGGAGAAGAACGGTGGAACTGCTTTGACAGGCAGGCTCCTAACCCTTCCTACCAACCCATGTGTGGTTACACTGCCCCACCTGACAGGATTTTCACCTGGGACCCCAACACCTGTTAAATGTCTTACTGCGATATGTTTTGTATTTCATTTAGCAGCACACAACCTGTATCAGTTAATCAAATGTGAATCACAAGCATAATGTAGCATGCTTTTCATGTAAATTAAACATTCTCAGTGTACTATAAGAACTGGAATATATCCCTGTCTATCAATACATGTATTTTCACTTGTATTATTTCATGCCTTAAAAAAATATGCAAAATAAAATGTGCTCATAGCATTTGAAGTTCAGAGTAAAGTCTCAGTTTATTTCCAAAGTGGCAAAAGGATTTAAAGAATTTTTTAGATTGTTTATTTGACGTTTTTACATCGGCAAGATGTATTTTTTAGGGTGTCTGCTTATCTACAATACTTTTATAAGATGTTTCCCATCAGATGTCAAATGAATGAATGAATGAAGGTTTATCCCGTTACAAAACTTAGGACAAAATTTATGTACAGCAACTACAATACAAACAAAGAGGGTAACTGAAAAAGTGTAGGCTGAAGCCGATGGCTTATTACGCCTACCTTATTTACAAAAAATCTACCCATCAGAAATTAAACATAAACAATATACATGTATAAACATATACACATATACATACACACATACATGTATATACATACTGTATATACACTCATATACATATATAATGTTTGTTTGTTGCTTGTGTTGTTTCAATTTATGCACAACAATTATACATAAACTTATCTTAGACAATTTTTCTTTGGCATCCATGTATTTGTCAAAAAATTGGATTTTAAACTGTTTTTTAAAATAATAAATGGAATTGCTCCTCTTAAGATCATCGGTGAGACCATTCCACAAGTCGACCCCTTTTACCGAAATGGAGTTCATTTTAAAGTTTGTTCTGACCATTTGTTTTTTAAACATGTTCTCTCCTCTCAGGTTATATTTCTGTTCCCTGTTTTCAAACAAATATAATATATTTTCAGGCAATAATTTCCTATTGACTTTGAACATAAAGACACCGGTATTCAGACTGACTAGATCGGAAAATGTTATTGCTTTAAATTTGCATAATATTGAGTTTGTCAGTTTATTATACAGTGAATGATTGACTATCCTTATGGCTTTTTTTTGTAAAATAAAAATGGGTTTTGTGTTTGTGGTGTAGGCATGCCCCCATATTTCAACACAATAAGAAATGTATGGAACAATAAGAGAACGATACAGAATATACAGAGAGGATGTATTTAAAAAATATTTGGTTTTATGTAATATAGCTATTGTTTTGGACAGTTTTGATTGAACATGAGCAATGTGTGGTTTCCAGGATAATTTATGGTCTAATATTATTCCAAGAAATTTGTTTTCATTCACCCTTTCTAGTACCACATCATCAATCTTTAAGCTCATGTTGGTTTTAATTTGTCGATTACTGAATATAATATATTTAGTTTTACTTAGGTTAAAAGATAGTTTATTTCGGCCAAACCATTGCTTGATTCTGGATAGTTCTCTGGTCACATCAGTAATTAGATGATGAAGATTATCCCCAGATAAATACAGTGTTGTCATCTGCAAATAAAACACAATTTAACAAATCGGATACCTTACAGATGTCACTAATATTTAAATAAACAACTTAGGACCAATCAAAGAACCCTGGGGCACCCCACAAGTTAATTCACGCATTTCTGATTGATGATCATTAAAATGTACATACTGGTATCTACTGTCAAGATAGCTTTCTAACCATGAGTAAGCACGGCCCCTAAGACCATACTGCTTTTTACTATTTCTAATTTATTTATTTATTTATTTTTTCTTCCAACTCAGTCCTGTTTTGTACAAATTTCGCATACAGTGTATTCTTCTTTTTGCATGCATTTTCAATGCCTTCATGGGACAATTGATATTATACAGCTCAGTAAATCTATACAGGAAAGTATCATAAGCCACATTTGCATCACTTTCGGTGTAAACATCGCCCCAGTTTTGGTTACTTTAAGCTCTTTTTTGAAATCTTCAATATTTTTTGCCGTGCAGCTTCTTATGAATTTATTAATGGTTTGAGACTTGTTTACTTGTGTAAAAATTTGGAAATATTGCAAACACTGGCAAATGATCACTAACATCCCTAGTAAATAAGCCCCCAACAACTTTTTCCTCAAATCTATTGGTAAAAATATGATATATTAGGGTTTCTGTTGTAATTCTACTTGGCTTGTCAATGAGTGGACATAAATGATTGCTAAACATTATATTTATAAACTCAGAAGTACCTTTGAGGACATGTTGATTAAGTATATCAATGTTGAAGTCTCACAATTTGTACTTTGTCAGTACTCATGTTGTTAAGCAAAAATTTCATTAAATATTGATAAACTTGTTTCTGGTGGTCTGTACACAGCTAATAATTATATTTCTGAAACGTTCTACTTCAATTTCCACTGTTACACAGTCCAGAACATTGTCTATGCTGAATGAAACATTTTTTCGGGGAAGTTGTGGCCTAGTGGTTAGCGAATCGGACTCACAATCGAATGGTTGTGAGTTCGAGTCTCGGGCCGGCAGGAATTGTGGTGGGGGGAGTGCATGTACAGTTCTCTCTCCACCCTCAATACCATGACTTAGGTGCCCTTGAGCAAGGCATCGAACCCCCAACTGCTCCCCGGGCGCCGCAGCATAAATGGCTGCCCACTGCTCCGGGTGTGTGCTCACAGTGTGTGTGTGTGTGTTCACTGCTCTGTGTGTGTGCACTTCGGATGGGTTAAATGCAGAGCACAAATTCTGAGTATGGGTCACCATACTTGGCTGAATGTCACTTCACTTTCACTTTTTCACTTTTACAATTTTCCAATTCCTTGTTCATGTTGCTTGTATTTTGTCTTGCTTCCTGAGTATCCATTTTGCTATTTCAGCATTTTTTTTTGTTGTTGTTAAATGCTCGTTTAAGTAGACTCCAGTAACTTTTAATTTTCTGGTCTGTCGCAGTAGCGCAATCTTGTGCTTTTGTGAAACGAACTATGGATGGCTTCTCTTTGCGATCCTTGTTTGGGATTGCATAGCAGCAAAGAGATATCTCGTCCAGATCGTTGTGTTTACTGCTTAGGTACAGCAAAATCTGTTTTTCCAATGTCTGCAATTCTTCTGATGGGGCATCCTCGCCTTCATTTGCTCCAGCTGCTGCTCTAGCATATCTGCGAAGCTTTGTCTCAAGTTTGTTGTTCCAATGCGTCAATCCTTTGTTCAGGTTTGTCAATCTTTATGTCTCTCAAATTTAACATTTCTCTTATGTTACGTATTTCCTCCATGAGGGCCAGGATGCTTTGTTGTTGAGTAGCAACTTTGCTGATCTCATCTGCCATAAACTTTAAGGAAGCCTTTATCTCTTCCATCTCGGCTGCTTTTCTTGTTGCCATTGATTTTTTCTGTGCACCGATATGTTCTCAAAGATCCAAATATCTGGGTAGATTTGTTATACTGCTGACACACCTTGCCGAGTCTGATCCAAGGATCACGATCACAAATAGACATCTTTAAGATGTTTATGATTTAGAATGTATATAAAACTGATATCTTACAAACATCTATCAGATCTTTGCACACAGCGGATGCTTTCCATATGAAGTGATCTTTAACAGACATCTTATAGATATGTGTGCATTCTAGGAACATTAGATTTTTACTTTGAGAAAATAACATTTGCAACTAAGATCTCATGTCACATTGTTTGCACGCAGATGTATTTTCAGCTCAGTAGTTACCTAAGATTGATGCTGGATGTGATTTTGTTTAGGTTTACTTAAAATAATTAGCAGCTGCATCACAAGACACTTTTAAATGGTTCATCGTGTATATTTTCGATAGAATATCTAAGATCAGTTCTAGTTCCTAGTTTTGGCTCTAAAATCAGACTGGCTGAGGCACAAATGATTCCATATTAATATGCCAACAATTTCATGTTGTTTGGTAAAAGTTTCGGTTAATGATCTGAATTCTTAACGAGCTATATTCTTATGATATTAATGTATCCTAATATTATTTGTGTATAGTTATGTTTAGTTATTTATTGACCATTCATGTCTTTTATAACAAGCTAGCTGTTGTCACCGTTTCATGAAATAAAAAAAATAAAAAAAAGAGGTTGTGTTACAGGTATCTCGTGATTAATCGCTTCAATTTAACTCCTACGGTTTAAGTTTATGAATGAGCAATGTCTTCATTGAGCCGAAGGAAAAAAAATAAAACGATTTAAACGAAACATTCAATAGTTAAATTTGGACTATTCTGTATCGGTCGAGTAGAAATCCAGTTTGTCCAGGAAATAAACCATTATTCTAACATACTGGTTTGAGCTCAACGACCACCGCACCCAGCAGGACAGTGTGGCGCAACAACGTCACTTCCGCTTGTTTGGGAGGTTTGAGGAACGAGGACGCTTCCGTGCGTTTCAGCTGATTGTTTACTTCGGATGGACCCGGTAAAGTAATACAATTTTGCGTACTTCAAAGTTTCGCACGAGGTATCGAGTCTTTCTGTGAGCGTAAACAGACACTGTTTTTGAACTTTGAGTAAAAAGCGAAGTGAATAATTTGAGGCAAGCGCTTTTACTTGTATAGTGGGTCTCTAGCCATTAACCCATTGGTATGCAAGCAAGCAAGCTAACCGTTTTTATATTTTGCAGTTGTTTTGAGAAAGTAAAAGTACGACAGGTTAAAGTAGTGTGAAACTTACTACCCCGCTTCTCTAGTAACGTTACAAGTCAACGAAGACTTGCCACACTAAGTTAAATAACTTTTGCAATCGTCCATCAGTAAGTTCCCTAAAACAGACTTTATTTGGACTTGTCCGTCTTCCAGGGCTGTGGGGCATAAACCACAAGTGAAAACAAGCAGGACCATATGAAACTTCCGTCAGAAAATGGCTACGCCGGCAGCAGTTTCCACGGATGGAGCGAGCTCCAGTAAGAGATCTTTTCATTTCCACTTGGTGTTTATGACACGTTAGTATAAGGTGAATAAAGTTATTGTTCTCTGGCTTCAAAAAATTAATCTCATGCAAATAAATCTTGTGTTTTACAGTAAGAAATGAATGAATAGATAAATAGCTGCTTAATGAGGCCATGTGGAAACAGTCACAATAGTACACAGAGCAATTTATTTTATTGTTCACTTAGTGGAGATTTTGAAGTTTGCTGGTAGGACGTAATTCATTATGATGTTACTCATAAGCCGCTCTTCCACCGAAACTACCTGGGACAATTTGTCCAAGGAACTTTTCACCCCAGTCATGTTGCTGTCTGCTCTTCCATCGCGGTCTCAAGTGCCGGGAAGATTAGGCAACGTAGGTAGTAGTACGTTATACGTAATACGGAAGTTTCTGACTTGCATCCTCGGTAGTCTGGACTTCGCGAATTCGACTCGGGAGTGTGAACTCCGCGGACAGGACGACACAAGTCCGGTAATTCTGCAGCCTTGGCTTCTGCAGTTTCCCTCTATGTATTTACAATAAGATGAAATATGATTTCAAACACCACTGCAGCCTTTCGTTTTCATTTAAACATATTAATAGCCACAACGTATTAAAGCATCTTTGGTGTTTCCATGTTTTATACAAAAAAACACCAGAAATTGAGGGGATGTGATGTCATTGGCAGGCGACACAATGACACTATGGACACGGTTCATGTCACTAGTTAAAATGGCTTATTTCTCTGGATTTAAACATTCTTCGAAACATTTGGGATAAAGTACACAAGTCAGCAAATTATATAACACCGTTCCAGTAGTTTTGGATATTTTAATAAAACAAATCTTACATATTGTGCCTTTTAATAGATTAATAGAATAAAGAGCAAAGATTAGCTGTTAGATTTCGTTTTAAACAACTATATTCTCGCCTGAAACTACATTTCATGATACAAAAAGTGCAAATGCAAATAAATGGTGATTGAAATACAATGCTGCATGAACTCAACTAATCAGCATGTTTGACGCCGAAGTTCTTCCCCCAATAGTTCTGGACCGTTGAAAAAGTCCTACCTCACGACCAGGGACTTTCTGGGGCAAGTCGGTATAACTGCAGACCGGAGATCTCCAAAATGTGGCATACACTTAAAAAAAAAAATTGGGCAGAACCTCCAAAATGAGGCGGGGCAATTTTTTTTTACCATTGGCTCTACTACAGCCAATTGTTATTGATTTAAATATTAAAATAAAACTATAAATTAAACCATTGTTTCTAGTTGATCTAAAATAAAATATGCTGTATAAATAAATATGCTCTGTGAGAGCAAAGCCCAAAGCTCGTGGCCAGTGGTGTTCGGACTTTGTACATCTTTGAGTCCAACTTTGAGTTTGTACATCTGCTTTAAGATGTGAACGGGAATCGCCCACAAGCTTTTCCACAAGCCATTCCAGTGCAGCGCAATATTTTACTCTATTGATTTGTTTTAAGCAACGGGGCCAGGGCACGAATTTCGCAAGGGTAGGAGGGGGTAGTGACGCTGGGTGTAACATTATTATAATGCTCAGACAGGTGATGTTTGCTTTCTAACAAAATAACATATAAAAGTGGATCAAATAAAGGTTTTTACTTTAAGTATGTCATTAGTATGGGAGCCTGTTTCTGCCATGGGATATTAAAAAAAAAAAATCTTTTTTTAATCACTGTTGTCACTCTTCAGATGTCTTTATTTTGGAGGTTATTCCGGCAGAAAGGTATATGCACGTAAGCACATGTGTGCCTGTGTTTTCATATGATCTTGATTTGAATGTCAGTGTTGTATACTGTCTGTAGTAGGCCTGTCACTGCCTGGCTTGTGCTCTTCTTTATTATTTTGAGTATATTGCCTTTACACACAGTTGAGGTTAACGACATATCTCATCTCAGTGTGAACTGCTTTCTTTTGTAGTAGCATTTTATTTGTGGTATAGTTTTTCTTCCACAAGCAAGTTACGCTCACTTCACTGTCAGGTTTTGTTTCAGTGTGCACTGGAAAGATAGAATATGTGAAAACAATAAATGGTTAGTTCACCCAAACATGAAAAAATGCTGAAAATGTACACACCCTTAAGCCATCAAAGATGTAACTTGCTCACCAGTGGATCCTCTCTAATGAATTTGTGCCATCAGAATTCAAACAGCTGATAAAAACATCACAATAATCGACAACATGAGTCCAGTCCATCAATTAATGTCTTGTGAAATTAAAAGCTGCATGTTTGTAATAAACAAATCCATCCAGACATTTTTAACTTGGATTTTGATGTCAGAGGACAGGGGATTAACATTTACACTGGAGGTATGTGGATTACTTGTGGATTGTTGTGGTGTTTTTAATCTTTTACTTCATTGTAATAAAGCTAGCTACAATCCATAAATAAATCACAGGGCACCATAAATCCTAATGGCTTTTTCCACAATTAATTTTCATGAATTTCTAACATTTGGTTGAAACATTTATCTTTTTGTTTTTTGTACTCCATAGGTACTCATGGAAATCGAAAGATGGCTTCTTCAGAGGTTATTATTGTCACTTCTACTTTAATAATACTTTCACATTCACTTTTTATATCATATCGACTCCATACTGGTGCTTTTTTTCTTTCTAAACAGTGCTAGCAGATGTCTCACCTTTGTCTATAATGTGAATGGGACTCTCTTCCCCCTTCTTTTTCCATTTATTTCTTGTGAATCGGCACAGCTCTTGATTTACATCCATTAATGCGTTTACCATATAACCTGTATAACATCTGCACTAATTGTGTTACTGTATTTTTGAGGTTAAGGTTTTTTTTGGGGGGGGGGGCTTGAATAAAATCACAATTATCAATACATTTTTTTTAAATATTAAGACTTCATGTCTCTCAGCATTGTACAGAAAAATCCCCTAGTGAAATCAGTGATGCTTAAATGTATTAGGCAACAGCGTATAATTAATTCACATTTGCTGAAAATGTTTCTTTGTCATAAATGCATTATGAATGGCTTAAATACCTGCCTGATATGTTTACTGAGCAATCATATCTATTTCAGCTCCTTAGCATCTCTGGTTCATCCCAGACTAACAAAAAAACCATGGGCCACCGAGGAATTGACCCCACTGGGGAAACCACATATAAAAAGGTGCGAGCTGTTTATATACAGATTTTATGTCCTCATTTTGTGTACTGCTAACAGTGTAAATATTTAAAAATAGAAATTTGCTAGAGATGGGAGCAGATCAAACTTATCGGCAGTTCAATTTCAAATCTCAGTGTCATGATGCACATTCCTGAATCTGTCGGATCTGCTTACAACTCTTAGATTATTGTTGTGTTATCTGTTCTTTGTGTGGCACCATGAAGGAGATAAAGCCCATTAAATGGTATGGGCAGGTGCATACAGATAAGACTAGCAGGTCTTGAGTTATTGCTTCTCCCTTATAGCCTTATTAAATCGCATGTCTTTTGTAGGCCTTCAAACAAGATGCATGTATCAGTGTTATATTTACTGTTAAAATTAGCCTGGAGTAGTTCCAGAAGAATTTTCTTGCTATTTTTCTGATTGGCACATCATGTTGTTATTCTGGTCATCGTGTGCCCTCCACTGGAACCCTTCTTCAGACAACATCATCTGCTCTGAAAGGTGCCATTCAGCTGGGCATCACACACAGTGTGGGAAGCTTGAGCCAGAAGCCAGAGAGAGACGTGCTCATGCAGGACTTTGAAGTGGTAGAAAGCCTCTTCTTTCCCAGGTAGGTTTTTGTGTGTGTCTGGGTGGAAGTAACCACAAAGAACCTTTTTCATAAGTGGTCATTTTGTGTACTTAAAAGTGCTTGTTTTGTTTGTTTTTTCTCACTCACAGTCAAGGCAGTAACTCAACTCCAGGTCATCACCATGGTGACTTCAAGTTTAAAACTTATGCTCCCATTGCTTTCCGCTACTTCAGAGAGATGTTTGGGATCCGACCCGATGACTATCTGGTACTATCCTGTTTGTTCACTAAAACCGCATTACCACAGTTTCCTGGAAATATCAGGGAGCTTTATAATTGTTTGTAGTTCTGGAAAAGTCATGGCAATCTTTTAGGGAAGTCTTTGTGAATATAAATTTTTTTGACTGGTCTAAAATATTTTAATCAACTAGAAATTGCTGTTGAATAGAGCTTGAGTACTGTAGATTTAAACTTACTTGCGATAGGTCTTTTTCAGTGAATTTATCAAAGAGGTTTACAAAGTGGTTCAAATGATTCATTGTCACACAATTCTGAATCAAAGTAATAACTGGAAAAGCCATGAAAAGTTATGGAAAGTAATTGATTCATGTTCATATTGCATCTCTGTTTTTGGTTTGTTCCATCCAGATTCTTTTTTTGCCTTATGCCTTCCTTTTATGACTTGAACAAAAGTGCTTCTCAGTGACATTGCATTTAATTAAACAGACACCTGCAACACTCCAGTCCTATAGTAAATGCTGTGTGTGTGTGTCTGTGTGTTTTCTGCAGTACTCTCTTTGCAATGAACCCCTTATTGAGCTGTCTAATCCTGGAGCGAGCGGGTCTCTCTTCTACGTTTCTGGTGATGATGAATTTATCATCAAGACGGTACAACACAAAGAGGCAGAATTCTTGCAAACACTCCTGCCAGGTTACTTCATGGTAAGCGTTTATGTCTGTATTATTTATCTCAACATATCTTGTTCATTTTATTATTATTTGATAATTATTTCATTATTATATGATATGTTATTTCCTCCATATAATTGACCTTACATCTTCTAGAATCTGAACCAGAACATGCGTACGCTGCTTCCCAAGTTCTACGGCCTCTACTGTGTTCAGGCTGAGGGGAAGAACATCCGAATTGTAGTGATGAACAACCTGCTGCCACGCGCTGTACCCATGCACCTTAAATTTGACCTGAAGGGCTCAACGTGCAAGCGGCGTGCTTCGCCGAAAGAGAAAGCCAAGGATTTGCCCACGTGCAAAGACCTAGATTTCATGCAGGACATGCCTGAGGGCATATTACTGGAGAGTGACCACTACAGTGCCCTCTGCAAGACCATTCAGAGGGACTGTCGGGTGAGAGAGAGAGTGTGTGTGTGTGTGTGTGTGTCTGTCGGGTGAGAGAGAGAGTGTGTGTGTGTGTTGGAGACAGAAGTTGACATTGCAAGAGGAAAGAAATGTAAGGAAGAATGTTGCAACAAAATGGTGCAACAAAAGTTTAATTGTCTAAGTCAGTGGTTTTCAATTCCCGTCCTGGGTTACCACTGCTCTGCAAATTTTGTATGTCTCTTTTATCTGATGCTCTTGGTTCTGAATCAGGTGCGTTAAATAACAGAGACATAGAAAATAATCAGAACGGTGGTATCCCAGAACTGGACTTAGTATAGCTTTAGGATACATCTTTGCCTTTGCCAGCTATATTTTCTGCACTCGAGATGCTTGGTTGTAAATACATATGCAATAAATGCATATTCATGGTAGCTTAATCCATTCTTTTAAAATAACGGTTTGATTGAATCACTCTGCAGTTTGCATCTGCTACATGTGCCTCTCTGTATTCCTGTTTAGGTACTACAAAGTTTTAAAATCATGGACTATAGTCTGCTGGTGGGTATCCACAACTTGGACCGGGCCGGTGAAGAGGCATCATCTGCAGTGCCTGATACCCAGAAAAAGGCACCAGGCCAGAAGCCCCTGTACTGTACAGCCATTGAGTCTATTCAAGGGGAGTCCAAGGGCAATACTTCACCACAGCCCTACGAAAGGTTAGTGATCCACCTTTGGCTGGCATCTTGAGACTAAATGTGTAAAGCTATAGAACCTTTTTACAGTGAATTTTAAAGTATTGTGCCATACTTTATTTAGAACTGCAATTTTTCTCTTAATATTATTACTGTGAAATGATTACTTGTGCCAACACAGTTGTTAATGTGCGATATTTGTTCTTTATTTGCAGCATGGGAGGAATTCCAGCATTTAATTCGAAAGGAGAAAGATTACTGGTTTTCATCGGCATCATTGATATCCTTCAGTCTTATAGGTAAACTATATTTCCATATTTTTGCATTTTCTCCATAACACATTCCTATAATTTGCTAATAACTGTGTATGGTAGGCTTGTAAAGAAGTTGGAGCACTCGTGGAAGGCTTTCCTGCATGATGGGGTATGTCTCATACTTCACGTCAAACATTGTATGAAGACTTATTTTACAGATGTATTTTGTGTATTTATTTTGTTTTTTTGATGTTTTCCTCTGCAGGACACTGTATCTGTTCATCGGCCGAGTTTTTACGCAGATCGTTTCCAGAAATTTATGTGCAGTACAGTCTTCAAAAAACCTCCTTGTAAGTTTGATAGTCACATTGAAATATCTGCAATGGATGCATTAAAAGGCTAATACATTAAAGTCTATTTCAATTCTTCTGTTAGTGAAAATGCCAACCACAAAGAAAAGTCGAGGAGGAACTGCGTCTTGTGGGAAGAAGTCAAACATTGCAGTATCTGGACAATCACAACAATCCCTTCCTGTAGCAGCAGAACAAACGCAGCCACAACAGACTACAACGCAGCTGTCCAGCAGTGGAGCTGTGTCCCTCAGCCCAGACACTCAAGGAGACAGAGGTATGAGAAAACATTGAGAGATAGGAGAAAATGGGAAGGATAGACGGACAAGATAGCAGTAAAATGAGGCTTTAAATGCTTGTGGTTTCCAGTATCATTCTCTCGTGATAAGAATGTCTTCTAAATGTCTTAAATGTCAATCATTAGCCATGTTTCTAGTCTGGTTGATATTGCTCAAGGAAATCTTCTTTGTTGTGTTTCCTTGGTGGTTCAGAGTTGGGGTGTAAATACAAAAATTCTATGGTGTTTTCTGAGTAGATTCAAAATAAAACATCAAAAACTCAAACACTGAAAACTGGACCATTTTAAATTATCCAAGTGAGTTTAGGTATCAAACAATTTATGAACAGGATGAAAAAATAAATAAATATATATATCAAAACATCATAATATGCCCTACCCCATTTTTATAATTTTTTTTTATTTATTTTTTTTACACTCCGATATGTCCAAACATGGAATAAAAGGTCCTTTGCATTTCATTTTAAAGTTGAATAGCAACTGATATTGATATATTGATAGAATATGTCCAATATTGCCCTAAATAATGTGACACTGGTGTATTGTACATCTTTAATTCTTTGCTATTTTGGTAGACGTATAAACTATCTGATCTGTTGTCATTTAGAATAAATTGTTTGAATGACCATTTCCTCTATGCAAAGCTTAGGTTTTTAGCATTCAAGCTACTTGATGGTCTCAACTGTATGGCTTAACTTGTCCTTGACAGTATGGAAAGCATTGTTCATGCTATGCTTTGTTCCCTTTCATTACTTCCCCTGTACTGCGTCGAAGACGCTTATGGGAAAAACTCCTTTTTTCTCCTGAACTGAAGCCTTATTCAATCACGCAGTGAAACTGCACGGCCATTGGCAGCGAAGCCCGCCAAAGCCCGGCAAAATGGGCGGGGAATCTGTCTATATATTGGCCGCTTCGCCACAGGAATTCAGATTTCTTCTCCTTCAGCGACGACGTCACATCGCTTCGCTGATCTCTGCTGAACTGCTCGCCGTTGACACGCCTCGCACTGGAACGCAACTGTCGGTCCACGCTGCAGATACATCGCTTCCCCGCAGCCATCCGGCAAGATAGAGATTGAAAGAGCTAATTTCTCTAAAAGAGCCTTTTCTACGGCGTTGTTTCAAATGCCGTCTTGTCATTGCAGTTCGTGCAGAGCCTCTCTTTCCTTCCTCCCACAAGCCGGCAAGGAAGAAAAGGCGGGGTTGAGGATTAAAGCAACAGGATGAAAGCGAGCTCTTTATTCAGCCAGACCAATGTCCCTCTGCTGCCGCGAGTGATCTGGTCTTGTTTGGAGGGACTGAGGAAGAACTGCTAGAGGACAGCATGTCTCTAGCTGCTTCAGATGCTGAGGAGCTGTCGGGCTCACCGGACCCCGCCCCCTCGGTGTTATCTGAACCCAGCTGCCTGAAACTCAGGATGGACGCCGAACTTATCCGCGTTCTCTCCAGGGCAATGGATGAGCTTGGTCTGGAATGGTCTCCTCCAGAGGAACCAGCCCGTAGCCGTCTGGATGAATGGTTTCTGCCGGGGCGCCAGCAAGCCCCTCGTCAGCGAACCGCCCCGTTCTTCCCGGAGGTCCACGACGAGCTTACAAAATCGTGGCACGCCCCCTACTCGGCGCGCTTGCGTACTTCATCTTCATCCACGCTCACCTCAATTGACGGCGCTGAAGAGAGAGGATACAAGCGATTGCTGCTGCTGATCTAGTCTGTGGCCGTGCATCTCTGCCCGCCCACGGCTATTGGATGGAAAGCCAAGGCCAACCATCCGTCCAAACCCTGCCGTATGACGTCGGCGCTCGTCGGCTATTCCCTTCAGTTTGCACGACGTCAGAACAGAAGACATCTGAACCGTGCCCTCATGAGACGGCGCTTCAGAATGATCACGTTGAAACAAAACCTCTCACAAATACGCTCAGGGGGATTGGTTCTTTTCGCTGGATCTGAAAGACGCTTACTTTCACATCCAGATAGCCCCCCGTCACAGGCCGTTCTTGAGATTTGCCTTCGAGGGTGTGGCTTACTAATACAAGGTCCTACCCTTTGGGCTGTTTCTGGCGCCTCGCACGTTTACAAAGTGCATGGATGTGGCTCTCTCCCCTCTCAGGCAAAAGGGAATCCGCATTCTCAATTACCTCGACAACTGGCTAGTTCTAGCTCAGTCAGAGGGGGAGGCATTGGGTTACAGAACTTTGCTCCTCAGCCATCTGGAATGCCTGGGGCTCAGGGTGAATTTTGCCAAGAGTTCGCTGTCCCCCAGCCAACGGATATCGTTTCTGGGAACAGTGTTAGACTCAGTTACGATGAGGGCAACAATGGTGAAGGAGCGCGCCGCGGCTCTACAGCAACTCGCGGCCTCTTTCAAAATAGGTGCTTCTCGACCCCTAAAAACATTCCAGAAGTTGCTGGGTCTTATGGCAGCAGCATCGCCGGTGCTGGAGCTCGGGCTGCTATGTATGCGCCCCCTCCAATATTGGCTGAAACCGCGTGTTCCACCTGAATATCAAGGTGAGTCAGGACTGCATTTCGGCCCTGACCCCTTGGAGGAATATGCAATGGATGGAACGGGGTGCTCCGCTTGGTATGGTTTGCAGAAGGAAAGTGATCTCCACAGACGCGTCCAACAAAGGTTGGGGTGCGCTGTGTGAAGGGAAACCCGCTTTCGGCCGAAAGAAGAGAGCACGCTTCACATCAGCTGCCGCGAGATGATTGCAATTCAATGAGCCTGCCAGAGCTTCCTGTCAGACCTAAGGAGCCACCACGTGCTGGTCAGTCTCTTACATAAATCACCAAGGGGGCTGTCATCGACGCGTCTCTTCAGACTAACGTCACGACTACTGGAATGGACCCAGAGCAACTTGGGGTCCCTGAGAGCAGTGCATCTACCGGGCAAACTGAACAAGGGCGCGGATATGCTGTCAAGAAGCGGAGTCTCCTCAGAAGAGTGGAGGCTCCACCCACAGACAGTTCAGAAGATATGGGACGTCTTTGGCAAAGCGGAAATAGACCTCTTTGCCTCAAAAGACAACTCTCATTGCCCAACATATTTTTCCAAGATCGAGGACGCATTGTCCCAGGACTGGCCCAGCCGTCTTCTTTACACTTGTCCTCCGGTTCCTCTGATTCCCCAAGCAATCAGGCGTGTCAGGGACCAGAGATGCAGGGTTCTTCTTGTAGCCCCACTCTGGGAAAATCAGCACTGGATAGCCGACCTGTCACAGATGCTGACTGCGGGCCCATGGCCCGTTCCTCTGAGACAGGACCTCCTTTCTCAGGCGGACGGAATGATTTGGCATCTGCACCCAGAGATGTGGTCTCTGCACCTTTGGTCTCTTGACGGGAACCCACGGGACTCCCTGAGCGTGTGCTAGACACAATTTCACAGGCTAGAGCTCCGTCTACACGACGCCTTTATGCCTCCAAATGGTCTGTGTTCTCCACATGGTGCTCAGACCATGGTGAAAACCCGACCTCTTGTGACGTATCAGTGATACTGTCATTTTTACAAGAGCTCTTGGAGAAGGGACGATCCCCCTCCACGCTCAAGGTCTACGTAGCGACTATAGCGGCGTCATACGCCCTTATAGCAGGCCAGTCGGTGGGCAGAAACGACTTAGTCGTCCGATTTATGAGAGGTGCCAGAAGGCTTCATCCGCCTTGCCCTCCCACTGTCCGTTCATGGGACCTGCCCTCGGTACTGAGAGCCCTAAAGGGGGCCCCCTTTGAACCGCTACAGTCCATAGGCCTTAAGGCCCTTTTGCTAAAGACCGCTCTGCTGTTGGCACTAGCGTCTGTTAAGCGTGTGGGCGATTTGCAAGCACTTTCAATAAGCCCTAATTGCCTAGAATTCGGGCCTAACGACTCGAAGGTCGTCCTGAAACCAAGGCATGGCTATGTACCAAAGGTGCTCTCCACACCTTTCAGAGCACAAGTGGTCACTCTCTCTGCATTACAAAACACAGAGGATGATCGAGAGCTGAATCTGCTTTGCCCAGTGAGGGCTCTAAAAGTCTACATAGAGCGTTCTGCGCCAATAAGGTGATCAGAGCAGCTCTTCATATGCTTTGAAAACCGCGCCAGAGGGTTACCGGTCTCAAAGCAAAGGCTTTCAAAGTGGATTGTGGATGCAATCCAGCTAGCCTACTCTTCTTTGGGCCTGCAAAGCCCAATTGGAGTAAGAGCCCATTCGACGAGAGCAGTGTCTTCGTTCTGGGCATGGTCTAGTGGTGTGACTATCGCAGAAATTTGTGCGGCGGCTGGTTGGAACTCGTCGTCCACATTTGCTAGATTTTATAATCTAGACGTCCCGGCACTTCATGCTAGGGTACTTTCTGTGTAAAGGTCACTGCTTTGTTCCTCATTTGCATGGTCTTGGCCATTCTTTGCCCAAGACTCAAACTCTGCTCGTATGCACTCGGTCCCTTTGGTACTGAGGCGATACGAACACGGGATGATCAGGCTAGGCCAGACGTAACCTCATTGAGCTTATTCTGCTCCTAGTTGCTATTGTCATATCTTGGTATCACAGATCAAGTATGATTGCGTTGGTCGTCCCCCCTTCTTAGCATGGCGTGATTGAACTGGGTTCCCATAAGCGTCTTCGACGCAGTACGAGGGAAGTATTGAAAGGGAACGTACTCTGTTACTAACGTAACCTCGGTTCCCTGAAATACGGGAACGAGTACTGCGTTCCTTGCCATGCTAAAAGGCTGCACGACTCAGTCGTCGCTTCAGTTGAAATAACCTGAATTCCTGTGGCGAAGCGGCAAATATATAGCCAGATTCCCTGCCCATTTTGGCGATCTTTGGCGGGCTTCGCTGCCATAGGTTCGTGCAGCACCACTGGTTTGTTTTAATAACACTGCACGAACCAATGGCCGAGTACGTTTTCGATACTAGCAGAGATTGCATGATAACTTTGTATAGATTAATAGTCAGATACACTTTTGTGCTGATAGAAAAGCTGTAAATGTCTGCCCCCTACAGCACATGCATGGACAGTGTCAGCATTGTTCTCATAAAACCATCAGTTCTCTCTGAGGTTTATGCATTTGAATCATCTGACAGTTTAGAGCCATAGATTGTTATTGATTATCATCTAGAGGCGAAAGCAGTTTTGTAGTTCAATTTTTCCCCTTTCCCCATCAACCCCACTAAATCTTTATTTGCTCTTTTTTTCTCTCCTCAGGTGTGCAGATTACTCGTCCTGACCTGCTCCCACAACAGCTTAATGAAGATGAGATCACAAGTAGCTCAGCTGATACGACTCTGTCAGCAGCCTCCCCTGAAAGCTCTCAGCACTCAAACACTCCAGCTCAGAGGTATGTGATGGTTAAAAAGATTTGGATGACCTTGACCAAAGATTAGTCAACTACTTATAATACTATTCATTGATTCTATCATTCGCTGATGCACTCTCACTCTTTTCTCACATAATAAATGTATACAGACATGTCTATTGATTCAAGTTCATTTCATTCCCAGTCATAGCAGTATAGCTGCCCAATCATCCATGGAAATCTTGTATGTGGAAGCCAGTTTCACTCAGTGAGATCAAGCACATCAGAAGTAAGAGACATTTTGTCCTGGGCTGCAATCTGTTTCAGACTAAAAACAGTTACACTTCATATTTTAGGAGTGTTTTAGATGGTTCCAAACTAGTGGGCTACAATTGTGAAATTGTTGCAAAATTGTTTAGTCTTTTTCAGCCTGTCATATTAATACATTTACATATTGTTCAGGCTAGGCATGGTAATATGAATACATTTTAATATTTGTTTTGAAGACATTTTTGTTAGCGTTTAGCTACCTTATTGGGTCACCACTTGATATCTAAAATAAAATCTGAAATAATTTGAGAAATTCTGCTCTATCGTGCCAACATAACAGATTGTGAAATGAAGGGTTCTCTTTATCATCAGAGTGCATGCACATTTACGGATCATTGTTTGCAATGTGTTCTTTGCAAAATGAAATGAGAGCTGCTTTTTACAAAGCAAGCATTGCTGTTTTTTTTGTCTTAGTCATTCAACTCTGTTCTACAGTAGCGTCAATTATGTTTTCTCTTGCTGTTGCAGTGAAAGCCTTTGGATGAACAGAACAAAATAAAGCCCTCAAGGACAATGATTTGTTCTCTTTTAAGGTCATCAGTACAGGAAGAAAAAGAAAAACATTAAAGTATGATTATCTTGCTGTAACACCTGGAGAACTGGAAACCAGAGAATCTGGATAACAAAAGAGAGAAGAGCACGTTCATAAAACAGTAAAGACGTAAAGACAAAGATGCCCCCCCCCACCTTTTTATGTATTTTTATTTTTTTTGGGATGTCAACAGAATGGCGTCCAATATTGCTGCTATGAAATGGAACCAAAAGAAAGATGCCACTGTAGTACCTCAACAGTGTGATATCACTGTTCTCAAACAGTGCCATATTTACAAGAACTTTTTGAACCCGAGAATGTTCACAGCAGAAGTAAAGTGATGAAAACTTTGCATCATATGACCCACTTCTGGGGAACAAACAGGTCTTTTGAGTACCTTGGTGAGAGTTTTCTAGTGGACTTCATTTGACCATGCACCTTTTTTTAAATTTGCCAAGGAGACCAATCTGCAGGGGTCATGTTATTTCTAAGGGAAGAAAAGAAGTCTGGTGGATTTTTTGTTTTGTTTTTATTGCCTATTTTAAAGACATTTTAGGAATATGGCTTGATTATTAACAACAACAAATGTAGAATAAGTCAAGCCAGTTCAGGTTGCCTGGACAATCACATAAGACACTTTTTCAAATCTGAATTGATATAATCTGTAAATCGTTTTATGAATCGATTTGATTGCAGTACTGTGATCTTGTATTGGATATTTAAATGTGCCTTAATCACAAGTTATTTAGCCTTGTCATAAACAGGAAGCTTTTCACTGTGCATGTGAGTGGCAAAAACAAAATCAGTCGGTCATGTTTGATTGTTAAAATACAATTATTTTAAAATATATATTTGGAGCTTTCCAAGAAAATGCTTTGGCCAGTTTTCTTTGCTTTACATTGTTAGGAAAAACATGCAAGAAAAAATTTAAGGAGAAACAGGGTAAAAAGATCACTTTTGTAACAATGGAAGAAATATTGTATACCATATATATAAAAGCCCAAATTCAATATTTTGGCTTGCGGGACACATTTTAAAAATGGTTGTTTTTTAGCACACAATAATACTTCATATTTGGCAGACTAACTACTGTAAAATAAAAATATATATATATAGTATCTGAACATCCTTCAGTATTTTTGTATGTCTACATAAACTGGGTAGAATAGAAACTTCTCTTAAGGTCTTTGGTTTTGTGAAGAGAATTGAAATCAAACTAAACTTAATCCTAAACCAAATCTTTTTTTTTTTATTATTATTATTATTACATATGTTCATGCTAATCAGTCTGTCTGAATACAGATATATTGGTATGAAGATGAGTATGGTTGGACTAAGAGAAAGTTGCTGGATCTTTTTCTGTGACAATTTTTCTAAACAAAAGAAACATTCCTGTAAAAAGTCATATTTATTTGTATGTTTGCATGTAATTTATTTCTTTATCTCAACTTCCTAAGTGTCTGATTCCCGGTGGCCATTTGTTTGGGAAGGTGATTTTTTTTTTTTTTACTGTACACTTACGATCGGGGATTCCTGTGCAATTATGGTTTACTCTGAAAATGCTGCCTTCATTCTTGTTGTCTATCAAACTGAGAATGGTCATATGTGGTATCTTTATGAAAATATTCTTAACTCTTACAATGACATTCATTTCTGCTCTCTTTCAGAGGATATTAAGACTTTTGGAGTGGAAAATATTGCAACATTTCATGCTGTATGCAAATGAATGAAATAAAAAACACTGAAAAGTAGAACTTCCTGTGTCAAGTTTTACTAACCGATGTTAATGTTAAAGGCACAGTGTTTCATGGTTTACATCTGCACTTAAAGGGGTCCTATTATTCTATTATACAAAGTCTTTATTTTGTTTTGGGTGTGAACTAGAACAGGCTCTCATTCTAGGATGTTGGAAAAACACATTTTTACATATTTTACATTATTACAACAGCTCTCTCCTCAGTCTAACTCGAATAGTTCCTTTATCAAATGAAGGCGCGCCTTCTGAAATACAAAATGTGCTGTGATTGGTTAGCTGGGCCAGTGTGTTGTGATTGGCACCACAGGCTCCTGGTTGGGAAATGTCATGGCCCATACAGTCTATGGTCATGGCCATAGCATAGCCCTCTTCGAGCTTCAGTGTAAATATAGCGTCAAAATCAAATCAATTTGTGTTTGATTTAAGCCCCAAGGATTGTACTTACATGTATTATTAAGCAGTGACACTGTCATAAGTTTTTATGCGATGCAGATTAAAGTGGCTTCATAAATTATTTAACGCAAAACACACCTGATGCGGATTCTTTGCTCTTCATTTTCTACAAGCATAGTTGACAAACCCTGTTGAATTTCCTTGTAATTTATTAAAAGAAGGTTCACCGCAGTCTTCTGCCGACTAAACTGACTTGAACCATATTAGACATTCTCTGCTTGAACGCACCCGACGTCGTAATTACGACTTGTCAACTCGTACGAACAGTGTTGCCAGATTGGAAATGTACAAGTATCGTACCAGAAGTTCAAAATTATCGTATTTGGAAGAAAATTCTCGTACACGAGTCAAAAGATTTATTTATCTATTCTAAACCAACTACATTTTAACACGACCTGCAAATTACCACAATAGGTAGGCGAATGGTATCTGTTATTGCTTGTGTATTGTTTTAAGCATTAATTAAAAAAAAAAAAGTTGGCGTATGGTTGGACGGAAGCAATGCGACAAAATACTATCCTATTATTTTCAGTGACTGTCTGCATCGCGGCACATATTAAAACATATTAAAATTATTTTAACACTTGCTTTGTGGCGTCCAGATTAGAGGTGCAGTTAACATCTGAGCCGCTGTCATCGGAAGACTGCGTGTTGCCAGATGTTGAAGGGGTTCTTGCTGTCATGGACCGCAACTAGTGCTCGTTGGCTTTAAAGTAGAGCACTCTCCTGCATTCTTAACACATCCTGAGGTGCACACAAACGCATTTAAAGTGTCTGTAATAAGCCGATTTCGTGTATGAGTAAAGAAGCCCTATTACTGCAACTACCATCATTTCAATTTTCATTAAATTTTGCAATTATCGTACATCACGGGATTTTTTCATTATTGATCGTACAAAGGTAAAAAATTATCGTACAAATACGATAATTATCGTACTTCTGGCAACACTGAGTAGTACGAACTTCTCAGGATATTTCTGCACCGTGTCCTGTTTCAGAAGGGCCACGGAACTGTCAGCCAATCAGCTTTGCTGTTACAGATCTCGTCATTGTTCTACATCTGTAAGCCAATCAGCGACGCTCGGACTTTGGGAAACGGACTTCCAAGATGGTGCTCGAAAGTACTATGGTCTGGTAAGATATAAACAAACGCTTTGTTGTAGATACAATTGCTCTTATTACATAGTTAATACTCCTCAAACTTATTGTAAATACATAGGGTTTTCCTTCTGACACACTTTTGAGCCCTTAGTTAAGAACAAGATAATTCAATAGTCGGTTTCTGTTTAGAATGACATTCTCCTGAGTCATTATTCAGCACTTAACGTTTGCTCTGCAATAAAGAAACAGACCACTGACACAAAAACACTAGAATTGTCATAAAGCGATACTGGTTGTGTTTTGGACCGTTTAGTGTGTAGTGAGATGAATTGTTGATATAACGCTCTCAAAAGATGTCTAGATAGGCAGCTCAGCTTGATCACAGATATTATTCTAAAGCGGGTTTCCACTGCTGGAATACAATTTACTTACTTTGGATGCTATGTAAAATAAAAATAAAAACAGGACCACCAAGTGCCAGTTTTTGATTTTTTTTATCGTTTGCAAATGTCAGCACTCAGTTTATGCTCTCATACTTGTATAAGTTGGATGAAAATAGCTGAATGTATTCATATGTGTTACAGTGTAGATAACAGTGAATACATGAGGAATGGCGATTTCCTGCCCACTAGATTACAGGCTCAGCAGGATGCTGTCAACATTGTCTGTCACACAAAGACCCGTAGTAACCCAGAGAACAACGTGGGCCTAATCACAATGGCAAAGTAAGTCTGTCAGTGCTGTATTTTATTTCATATATATATATATATATATATATATATATATATATATATATATATATATATATATATATATATATATACATACACTACAGACCAAAAGTTTGGACACACCTTCTCATTCAAAGAGTTTTCTTTATTTTCATGACTATGAAAACTGTAGATTCACACTGAAGGCATCAAAACTATGAATTAACACATGTGGAATTATATACATAACAAAAAAGTGTGAAACTGAAAATATGTAACATTGTAGGTTCTTCAAAGTAGCCACCTTTTGCTTTGATTACTGCTTTGCACACTCTTGGCATTCTCTTGATGAGCTTCAAGAGGTAGTCACCTGAAATGGTTTTCACTTCACAGGTGTGCCCTGTCAGGTTTAATAAGTGTGATTTCTTGCCTTATAAATGGGGTTGGGACCATTAGTTGTGTTGTGCAGAAGTCAGGTTGATACACAGCTGATAGTCCTACTGAATAGACTGTTAGAATTTGTATTATGGCAAGAAAAAAGCATCTAAGCACAGGAAAACGAGTGGCCATCATTACTTTAAGAAATGAAGGTCAGTCAGTCCGAAAAATTGGGAAAACTTTGAAAGTGTCCCCAAGTGCAGTCACAAAAACCATCAAGCGCTACAAAGAAACTGGCTCACATGCTCACGTGGGGGTGCTTTGCTGGTGACACTGTTGGGGATTTATTCAAAATTGAAGGCATACTGAACCAGCTTGGTTACCACAGCATCTTGCAGCGCATGCTATTCCATCCGGTTAGCGTTTAGCTTGACCATCATTTATTTTTCAACAATGACCCCAAACACACCTCCAGGCTGTTTAAGGGCTATTTGACCAAGAAGGAGAGTGATGGGGTGCTGCACCAGAGGACCTGGCCTCCACAGTCACCGGACCTGAACCCAATCGAGATGGTTTAGGGGTGAGCTGGACCACAGACAGAAGGCAAAAGGGCCAACAAGTGCTAAGCATCTCTCGGGGAACTCCTTCAAGACTGTTTCAGGTGACTACCTCTTGAAGCTCATCAAAAGAATGCCAAGAGTGTGCAAAGCAGTAATCAAAGCAAAAGGTGGCTACTTTGAAGAACCTAGAATATGACATATTTTCAGTTGTTTCACACTTTTTTTGTTATGTATATAATTCCACATGTGTTAATTGATAGTTTTGATGCCTTCAGTGTGAATCTACAATTTTCAAAGTCATGAAAATAAAGAAAACTCTTTGAATGAGAAGTTGTGTCCAAACTTTTGGTCTGTACTGTATGTATATATGATTTGTCAGTAGTGCTGTTTACATTTAATAACTCTTTTGGTTCGCTTCAGTAATTGTGAAGTCCTAACCACTTTAACATCAGACACTGGTCGCATTCTCTCAAAGCTCCATGCGATTCAGCCACTTGGAATAATCTCATTCTGCACCAGCATACGAGTGGCACACGTATGTATTCATAGATGCTTATAGTGATAGTTCTCTCAAAAATTAAATAAGTTTTGGGCAATTATCTTTTTAAAAGAGTGAAAGTAGTATTTTAATTTGTGTATATCCGCATCTAGTTGGCACTAAAGCATAGACAAGGCAAGAACCACAAGATGAGGATTATTGCTTTTGTGGGAAGCCCAGTAGAGGACAACGAAAAAGATGTATGTTTTTTGTTGTTTATTAATGAATGACAAAATGCTTTTCATCTTTCATTGTTGGTCAAAGTGAATATTTTATGTAATTTTTTTTTCACTAAATACTTTTAAGCTGGTGAAGTTGGCGAAGCGATTGAAAAAAGAAAAGGTCAATGTTGATGTGATAAATTTTGGAGAAGAGGTAACTGTCACCTTTCTTTTGATCACTTTAAAATCTTTCAGATTTTCTTGTTTTGATTTTTCATTTGATCTCTTTTAATCAATCTGTTCAGGAGGTGAACACAGAGAAACTAACTGCATTTGTGAACACTCTGAATGGAAAGGAGGGCACAGGTTCTCATCTGGTCACTGTGCCCCCTGGGCCTAGCCTGGCTGATGCCCTGCTGTCCTCTCCCATCCTGGTTGGTGAGGGTGGTTCCATGATGGGCCTGGGGGCAAGTGACTTTGAGTTTGGAGTGGACCCCAGTGCGGACCCAGAACTGGCCCTGGTAAGATACAAATTTAACTCTTGTATAACTGAACTGAAGAATGAATCCATAGCATTACAGGTGAAATGTTTCACTTTTAAATAACAGAAACTTCTTATACATATGTTTATTATGCAGAAACACCTATGAGTAAAACATTTATAGGTTAATTCCCTCAAAGTGTGAACACTGAAGCTCTGTGATGCTTTAACTTTTTTTGTTTACCAGCAACTTTATTAATTCAGCTACATTTTTTTTGCATTTTTAGTTCAGTCTCACTTGATCAATTCTTATGACATTGAAAGGGAAGACATTTATTTAAGTTGCTCTTGATCCACAGGCTCTGCGTGTGTCTATGGAGGAACAAAGGCAGAGGCAGGAAGAGGATGCTCGTAGGGTGGCTGCCCAATCAGCAGCTGAGGCTGGCATTCCCACCTCAACCGTTGACGGTAATGATGTGCTTGAATGTTTAAATAGTGAGGGATGGTGGGCATAGTGGCTCTGGGCTATTACTGGGCAGATTGCAGGTTTCAAAATGTACCAAAGCCCCTGCTGGTAGATGCGGGTACTACACCACCAGGCAGCAACAAGCATCTTTCACCTTTATAGCCTTCCATGGTGACTTCAACATGGTCCTAATTCTTAATAACATTTTCAGTTATTGATTCATTTTGTGCAGCCTGTTCATTTTTTAAGTAGTAAAATTGCACTGATGCTTGCTTTTTAATTTTCAAATAGATTTTCAGTCTTCATCTCCATACTTTGGATTCTTAACATTATAGTTGATTCCCATTGCAAGACAAAGTCCTGATTTTCTGTGCCACTTTTCTTCTTCCCTTCAGAATCAGAGGAAGCTCTTCTAAAGATGTCTACCTCTCAGCCTGAGATTGGTGTGGCAGCACTGCCGGACTTCAGCAGCATGTCAGAGGAGGAGCAGATAGCCTATGCCATGCAGATGTCCCTGGCAGGTGGAGGTTTGTGCCTCCCTCTCGTACCTTCTTAGTCTTAGAATATGCTCTGTACTTGACACTGAATGCGATATTGACCAATATCTCTTGTGTCAGAATTTGGAGAATCAATGGATACAGCAGCTCCAATGGACACTGCGGAAACTAAGGTAATTAAAAATATTGTCTGTTGGGCTTCAACACTTCAAATTTGTTTGTATTTTGTACGTTTCAAATTGCTGAGCAGGGTATTTGTTTTTTCTTTTCATTTTATATATATATATGTGTATATACCCCTATGTCTTTTCCTTGTGGCAGAACACCTTATACTCCCTGATGACTTGTCTTTTCTCTTGCACTTTTTAACTGATTCTACAGGAAGAGGATGATTATGATGTAATGCAGGACCCAGAATTCCTCCAAAGTGTGCTGGAGAATCTACCTGGTGTTGATCCCAACAATGAGGCCATCCGCAATGCCATGGGCTCCATTTCATCTCAGAGTGGTAACAAACAAGAGAGGAAAAAAGATAATGAGAAGAAGAAATAAATTCAGGTGTTCTGTGACTGATTGTGATTTGAAGACATGGGAAATGAGTTCCTTCAAAAAGTGGCCATCAAAAGTCCTTATAAAAGCAGTTTTAGATGCATATGGAGTTGCTGAGACATTCACTACCAAATTACAGCAATGTTGTGTGGTACCTCAGAAATTCACACATAGCTTGCTAATGATCTTTCCCCCCTTCTGCTCTGTGCATAACTGATTAAATATTTGATAAACCCATGCAAAATATGTAATTTGAATGGTTTCTGCTTTTTTCCTATTGCTATTAAAACATAACATCTGATCAGAAGCCTTACAGTTTTATTTTGCTTAGAAACATGTTTTACCTTGGCATGTCAGTAGGATCTTTGACAATATAATGAAAATATTACACATGAGGCCATCCTTAAAAATATTTTGGTTTGCAGTAACAGTAAATAATAAAAAAAAAAGGGTCGGTAGTTAGGTCTATATTATTTTTTCAAGTTTCATTGTAAAAAAAAAAAAAAAAAAAAAGTACAATTTTGGTGATGGTGATTTACATAGGTATGAATTTAAGCAAATTAGCATTTTGTGACGTCACTGACTGGGTCTTCAACCCGTGCCTTCGGGCGCATCATTGCAAACCTCATTTTGATGCAGGCTATATAGACCACAAACAAATTGAAATCTTTGTCAAAACCATGTTTATTGCATGAATTTCAGGTGAGAAAAAAAAAATGAGGTACTGTTTTACTTGCATCCACCGCTAGGTGTCAATGCAACCTACAAATGAGAGACCGCTTACTTGGGTTGTCACTTTTGTGAAAAAAATCCTGTTTGATTTGAGAGACAAGTGTTCATTGAATCGATTGTAAAATCGATTTTGCGTGTCTAGATGTATTTTATACAGCAAATAACACCAAATATAGGTAAATCCACGGACAACAGGCAGGACGAATGTAGAGATTCAATATATTGGTAAAGACCAATATTTCTGATGATTTATTGGCTCAAAGTTACATGCACAATGACAAACAGGAGTGCAACATTCTCGACAAATAATAAGCAGAGTGGACTGCCATAACAATGCAAAACATTTACTGCAGGCTGTGTTTACGATTAGAAATTTCAACAACAACAAAAAATTGCATACGTAGCCGATTCTAGCCCGAATCTGTATCCGTATGCATGAGACTGAATACCGGCAGAATTTACATTTCTGTTGTAAAAAGAAAAACACTGCAGAATTATTATTTGCTGTTATGCGTGTGTGTCCGAAGCTGCAGTTGCTGTGTGACGCGTGTTCCAAAAAAAAAAAAGTAACCTGGACGCGCTCGGAGAGAAGGCCGTTAAAATCGATTTCCGATTTTCGTTTTCGAAACTTGTGTTGGTTGGTCCAGTCGATCCGTGCAATAGATTTTCGAACATAAAGTGACAGTCGACACGGTCACGGTTTTAGACTAGATGGGAGAAGGGATGGGAAAAGATCTGGGCACAGTTTTTCCAGAACTTCGTGCTAAATTAAAGCGGTGTCGAGCTTTTTTTTAATGAATTTTTTAGATGTATTATGGTGCCCGAACCCATATGACTTTGAACAGTGACAGCGAACATTTTGTTTACTGCAGCCGCAGCCATCATTACCAAGCGCGAACCATTGACTCTGACAGTGAATTAGTGATGTGTCGTTCTTGAACGATTCGTTCATTTTGAACGAATTTTTAATGTGACTGACATTAAGTGAAGAACGAGATGTCTCAGGAGGTGATTCGTTCAGTCGTGCATGCGCAATATTCTATAGGTTCTGCTCTGCTAGTAGTAATCATAGACGGTAAAATAAATGCAGATGGGAGTTTTACTTACTCAAACATGTTCTGAGGGCAGAAAGGAAAGTGATTGGTTTACAGATTCAACCAATGAATTTGAAGCAGAGGCGGAGTCAGGAAATTTGAACGTGTGGAAGGAATACTTCAGAGAGTTACGTTACTGACGCTTCGTGGGAGGCATTTATTGCAAGGTAAGTTAATTTACCATGTATTCTCATGAAAAAAATGAAAATCTCTAACATTTTAGATAATTAGACAGCATTATTAACATAAAAGATAATTAGTGAACAAAGATACACAGAACAAATAATCATGCATTTTCACTTGACTGCTTCATAAGTTAATTGCAGCAAAGCTGGTTATGAGGTAACTGGAGTAAAACATGCTTTTCCAATGTTTCCACGCTGTCTGTGAAACCGAAATGAGCGAAAAAGTACTCATTCATATCTCCTTGACATTACATCAGTCAGTTAACGTTAGCATAAGCATTAGCACTGTTCTCAGGGCAGGGGTACTCGATATAACTGTTATTTTTAATGAACTATGTGCTGCTTTCAGGGCAGGAGTACTCAATATTCATATTACTATTATTTTACTAAACTATGTGCTGCTTTCAGGGCAGGAGTACTCAATATTCATATTACTGTTATTTTACTAAACTATGTGCTGCTTTCAGGGCAGGAGTACTCAATATTCATATTACTGTTATTTTTAGTGTATTATGTGCTGCTCTCAGGGCAGAAGTACTCAATATTCATATTACTATTATTTTACTAAAATATGTGCTGCTCTCAGGGCACGAGTACACAATATTCATATTACTGTTATGTTTAGTGTAACATACTGCTCTCAGGGTAGGAATACTCTATTAATTTTACTGTTATTTTTACTGATCTATGTGCTGCTCTCAGGTCAGGAATACTCAGTATTCATATTACTGTTATTTTTAGTGCATTATGTGCTGCTCTCAGGGCAGAAGTACTCAATATTCATATTACTGTTATTTTTAGTGTATTATGTGCTGCTCTCAGGGCAGAAGTACTCAATATTCATATTACTGTTATTTTACTAAACTATGTGCTGCTCTCTGGGCAGAAGTACTCAATATTCATATTACTATTATTTTACTAAAATAAGTGCTGCTCTCAGGGCACGAGTACACAATATTCATATTACTGTTATGTTTAGTGTAACATACTGCTCTCAGGGTAGGAATACTCAATATTAATTTTACTGTTATTTTTACTGATCTATGTGCTGCTCTCAGGGCAGGAATACTCAGTATTCATATTACTGTTATTTTAATAAACGATCCGCTGCTCACAGGGCAGGAGTACTCAATATTCATATTACAGTTATTTTTACTGATCTCAGGGTAGGAGTACTCAATATTCATATTACTGTTATTTTTACTGTTCTATGTGCTGCTCTCAGGGCAAGAATACTCAGTATTCATATTACTGTTATTTTAATAAACGATCCGCTGCTCACAGGGCAGGAGTACTCAATATTCATATTACAGTTATTTTTACTGATCTCATGGCAGGAGTACTCAATATTCATATTACTGTTATTTTTACTGATCTATGTGCTGCTCTCAGGGCAGGAATACTCAGTATTCATATTACTGTTATTTTAATAAACGATCCACTGCTCACAGGGCAGGAGTACTCAATATTCATATTACAGTTATTTTTACTGATCTCAGGGCAGGAGTACTCAATATTCATATTACAGTTATTTTTACTGTTCTATGAGCTGCTCTCCACGTAGGAGTACTCTAGATTCATACTACTGTTATTTTTAGTGCATTATATGCTGCTCTGGGGCAGAAGTACTCAATATTCATATTACTGTTATTTTACTAAACTATGTGCTGCTCTCAGGGCAGGAGTACTCTATATTCATATTACTATTATTTTATTAACTGTGCTGCTTTCAGGGCAGGAGTAATCACTATTCATATTACTGTTATTTTTAGTGTATTATGTGCTGCTCTCAGGGCAGAAGTACTCAATATTCATATTAGTGTTATGTTTAGTGTAACATGCTGCTCTCAGGGTAGGAGTACTCAATATTCATATTACTGTTATTGTTACTTATCTATGTGCTGCTCTCAGGGCAGGAATACTCAGTATTCATATTACTGTTATTATAATAAACGATGCACTGCTCTCAAGGCAGGAGTACTCAATATTCATATTAGTTATTTTTACTGTTCTATGAGCTGCTCTCAGCGTAGGAGTACTCTATATTCATACTACTGTTATTTTTACTGAACTATGAGCTGCTCTCAGGGCAGGAGTACGTGATATTCATATTTTTAAGAGTAATCAGTTTTTTTTAAATCATTACATTTATGAATCAATAGACAATTTCTGTATTATTTAATGATCTTTTATTTTGTTTTCCAGTTACCTGGAGGAGCTGGCAAAAACAGGACAAATCAAAGGAACTAACACTAACAAGGCATCTGATGCTGCTGAGTGCAAAATGGTGCAAAAATGGAGATGAATGAAAAATGGTGTGTGTTTGGTTCCACGTGATAAAAGCACATAATAGCCAAGGGTATTCGAAGGGTAATTGGTTCTCATGGGGACGTTAGCGATTATCAACATTTACAGGGATTAGTCTGTGATTTTATTGCCATCTGAATCCAGAATGTCATTGTTTTTTCTCCCACAATCCCCATGAAAATCTCCGGCCGAATCCCAAGGTCATGTGTTAATTTAATTGCTGTCCAAATCCACATCTCTGAGATTAAATCATTTCAAAATTAACAATTTAAAACCGTTTTCACCACTGTTTAACACCATATACTAACTGTTGTACTTTGCATGCATATTACAAAAAAAATAAAAATAAATATATATATATATATATATATATATATATATATATGATGAAATACTAAAATGTTTACAAGAATACTATTTCAGAAATGCTCCATCACAGTGATTGGATGCTTATTAAGAACAAAAAGACCAGAAAAGCACATAAACATTTGAAATGGGTCATTATTATGGCACTAACAGGTATGCAACACAATATTTATAGGCCTACAATTACATACTTAAAAATGAAAACCAAGTAGCTTTGTTTGCTTCGTGTAAATAAGAGGTTGCATTTACTTATTAATGCTAATCTCCACATTTTTAATGACACCCATCATTTTGAGAGATAAAATTTAAGAAAACCGTTTCAGTTATATTGTCTATTTTCTAGGGCTGTGAATCTTTGGCAAGGCTTCGATTCGATTACGATTCATAGGTTTTCGATTCGATTCAAGAACGATTTTTGCAAATTTAGAACGATTCAATTCGATTCGATTCACAATTAAATTCGATTCGATTCGATTCTGCATTCTTTAAGTGCATTCACGGGATTATTTAAATGCTTCTACTAAATTCTTTAAATGCTTAGTCAGGGGGCAAATTACAGTAGCATTTATGGTTAGAGAACCATAGGTAAAAAAAAAAAACCTTTTGTCAATTGTTAAATGCTAGTTTAATGATGCGACATGGCATACGTAAAAATGTATGTAAGCCAAGTTTTTAAAAAAGAGCTTAAAGAGTATTATGTATAAGCTAACATTTTAGGGGTGTAGCCATAATTTCAGAAGTGACAGAAATGTCAAATACAATCATTTTTATGTATGTAGCCTATATAATAATAATAATTATTATTATTATTTTTTTTTTTACAAGGAATTATCTTCTTTTTTTAATTACTTTTAATTAGCTGTAATAAATCAAATACACTGCTGGACAATAATCAATCATTTGTAATCGATATTTTTTTCCTAATGGCAATTTTATGATTGTTTTATATACTAGGCTACATTTAATTAGCAATTATTTAAATTTTCTGCACAGAATAAGGTAGAAAATATACTTTATAGTTTCTGTACTGTAATAAATGTCAATTAGCACTGCATCATTCATAAATTGTTTGTGGGTTTTTTTTAGTTTCATCAGTTCATTCTGCTTTTATTCAGTTTAGCTGCAGATATAGCCTGGCACGTCTATGAGAGCGAGATCGCTTCTCTTTCAGTGTGAAAACGCCTTCATCTCTATTTAACTTTTCCTCTCCATCAGCGAATGATTCTGAGAGAAAACGTGCCAGATGTCTGTTTGCTAATGAAACAAACGCTACTTTCATGCATCTGATTATCAGATAAATCTCGCGTTCTTATTTCAAGGTCTTTGTTAATGCTGTGGTTCATTTTAAAAGTTTCCTTCGTATATTCGGTTCATCCGCATTGTTTAAAAACATTTATCATTCAATGGATCTGTGCGTATGATTTAGACACTTACATTTCTGCTCCGTCCATGCAATAAATACAGCTGTCGACGGCTCCGGTAACTCGGTAAGATGCAGAGAGCCATTGACAAACTATAGAAAAGTAAAACTACTTCACGTTAGCATTACTGGCCACGAGTCCTATAGATCACACGTCAGCTGCGTCAGAGACGAACGGAGTGCGAGCGCAATCCTGTGACCGTCAGTCGGTAAACAGTGGAGCGCGTGAAGGACAGATAAGAGGCATGATTCACGAACACTCTTCAAGGTCTCCATTAATTCGTGCGTGTAGCAATTTAATGAGTATACATTTTGAAAGCATTGAATCGCTATAGAAATCGCGATTCATTCGATTCTTAGCATTTTGAATCGATTACTGTCCAAGATCGGTGATTCACGATTCAAAAATCATGTTTCAAGATCGATGCATATGAATCGACAGGTTTTGTAATCGATGCATCGAGAAAACGAGTGAATCGTTACACCCCTACTATTTTCCTTTTAAACCAGAGATTTAAATAAATATTATATTATATTATTACATTTAAATCTATTATTCCAAAAGTATGACATTTTATTTAGAGCAGACAACCATGCAACTGGCCATGTCTGCAGTGCGTTCCTAGGTTCACACATCTATCTTCTCCACTGTGAATAAATCATCAAATCCATGAGTTATCACTGAGGTGTCATGTAAATAATTCTTTCCATATGTTCATATGAATAACAATTGCCATCTGAATTGTGAGAGAAGTCCTGAGTTGACTTGGTGATACATAAATGTGATTTCAAAAGTTCCGGGTGTCAATCTATGTGAAACCACTTAATGTTCTCATAGGCTGTTGCAGAGAAATTAAGCCCTGTAATTCTAAAAATAACCAAATTGTTTTTTATTTATATTCATATATATATATATATATATATATATATATATATATATATATATTGTGCTGTAAATGTTGTTTCAATCAATGTCTGTTGTACAGATGATTTGTGTAAGAACAAAATGAAATGTTGATTGGAAATAATCAGTTTACAGGTCTAATATTACAATAAAATAATCAAGTATAATTATGACTTCTTTCCTTTTTTTAAACAATTACAATTACAAACAAATCCAGTGACTTAAATGCATGTACAATACACAGGAAGATAATACACAGGAAGATTTCGCTGCAAAAGGTAGGTGCATCATTAAACTGCTGTAGTTTGAACGTGCTCCCTTTAAACCAGGCCCTAGGTCGCCTTGCAAGATATCTTCTCAAAGCCAGTTTCTCAAAGTCTCCAGAAGTGTTTGCAACGTCTTCCTGCATTTGAAATGCATAAAGAGTCTGGTTTCAATTTACACTGATGATTATGAAAAAATAAGTAAAAATATAAAAATAAAAACATTATTTTACCTGAAGTCTTTAGTTTTGGACATTGAATCATGAACATCCTCATTTTCATACAGTACAGACCAAAAGTTTGGACACACCTCATTCAAAGAGTTTTCTTTATTTTTATGTCTATGAAAATTGTAGAGTCACACTGAAGGCATCAAGGGCTATTTGACCAAGAAGGAGAGTGATGGGGTGCTGCGCCAGATGACCTGGCCTCCACAGTCACCGGACCTGAACCCAATCGAGATGGTTTGGGGAATGAGCTGGACCGCAGACTGAAGGCAAAAGGGCCAACAAGTGCTAAGCATCTCTCGGGGAACTCCTTCAAGACTGTTGGAAGACCATTTCAGGTGACTACCTCTTGAAGCTCATCAAGAGAATGCCAAGAGTGTGCAAAGCAGTAATCAAAGCAAAAGGTGGCTACTTTGAAGAACCTAGAATATGACATATTTTCAGTTGTTTCACACTTTTTTGTTATGTATATAATTCCATATATAATTCCACATGTGTTAATTCATAGTTTTGATGCCTTCAGTGTGAATCTACAATCTTCATTCATAGTCATGAAAATAAAGAAAACTCTTTGAATGAGAAGGTGTGTCCAAACATTTGGTCTGTACTGTATATTTCCTGACCAATTTCTTTTGTGGAGCAAACTTGCAAACCAGGAACATTACATATATGAACAGCTCACTGCCCAGCATCTGAAATTTAGCAATGTAAGCAAACATAATTACTAGAAAAATCATAAAAATCACATTTCAACTCCCTCAAAATTGAAAATTTCTTAATGACACACAATACATCCTTAAACCCTGCCATTTTGCTACAGCCTACTGTACTCTGTTTGGCCTCAGCTACAACTACAGTGATTGAGGGCAGATTAGAGTAGTAGACGTTTGAAGGACAGCCGATGACGTCCATAGGCTGGCATTATGCAAACAAACCTAACAGGTAACTGGTAACAAAGTGAGATTGGAGTTTCTGACACTCATTTCAGCACAGTAGTTCAGAATCGGTTTTATTACTTTTACGAAACAAAAATTTATTTGTCATGCAATTTGATCTGTAAACCTTTGCAGACCTTTTACATTTACAAACAGCTATATTGCAATTCATGAAAAAAAATATTTGAGGGAAAAATAATATGGGCACTTATATCAGCAATAATATGGGCACAAAGCCATCAGCAAGATTCTCAAATAAAACTAGAGGAGCTTACAAAGAAAGTCCAGAAATTTCCTTTCTCCAAGAAGGGACCACTGAAGGCTTCTGCCTTTTCCAATAATGTTATTCTGCAAAGAGAAGAAAAACTACATGAAACAGTCACAGCTGTAATAAAAACAAATGTATGGGCCCTGAGAGCAGCACATAGTTTAGTAAAATAATAGTAATATGAATATTAAACAATCCCGCCGCAGAGCAGCATATAATACACAAAAGATAACAGTAATATGAATATTGAGTACTCCTGCCCTGAGAGCTGCATATAGTTTAGTAAAATAAAATTAATATGAATATTGAGTACTCCTGCCCTGAGAGCAGCGCATAGATTATTAAAATAATAGTAATATAAAAATTGAGTATTCCTGCCCTGAGAGCAGGGCATAGATTATTCAAATAACAGTAATGTGAATATTGAGTACTCCTGCCCTGAGAGCAGTGCATAGATAATTAAAATAATAGTAATATGAATATTGAGTATTCCTGCCCTGAGAGCAGCACATAGTTTAGTAAAATAATAGTAATATGAATATGGAGTACTCCTGCCCTGAGAGTAGCACATAGTTTAGTAAAATAACAGTAATATGAATATTGAGTACTCCTGCCATGCTATATAATATTTAGTCCATGATTACTTGTTCTGTGCATCTTTGTTTGCTAATTATCTTATTAAATGTTAGAGAATTTTTTTCATGAAAATACATGAAACTTACCTTGCAATAAATGCCTCCCACGAAGCGTCAGTAATGTATCTGTCTGAAGTATTCCTTCCACACGTTCAAATTTCCTGACTCCGCCTCTGCTTCAATTTCATTGGTTGAATCTGTAAACCAATCATTTTCCTTTCTGCCCTCAGAACATGTTTGAGTAAGTAAAACTCCCATCTGCAAAAGAAATGGACACAGCGACCCCATTGGATTCAACGGAGACAAGTGAAGTCAAAGCACGCACTTCCTGGGGGTCGGGCATACTGCGCAGACTCAAACTAAGCTTGATGACATAGATGTCACGTGAGCAACCTGTAAGTCTTCTAATCACTGTGCCAAGAGAAATCTGAATCACCCACCGAATCTTCCAGAGAATGCGAGCGTGAACAGGAGCACATTTTGGTAAATATTCTGATTAATTATCTCCCTTGACTTTATGCCTCCACGTCCCACCGATAGCCTCATAGACAGTAAAAGATCGTCTGCGAGCTTCTCCTCCTGTCCATAAGGTAATTTCTCTACTGTGCGACAGAGAGTCGTTGGTTATGACGCAATCGTTAGCCTATTTTTTACAAAAACTGCTTCTACGGGACCATAACGTAAGATACAAGGTAATGGAACCTTTTATACATTATATGCCGCGTTTCCACCGAAACTACCTGGAACATTTGTACCAGGAACTTTTTATCCCAGGAACTTTTTCCCCCCCAGACCTGTTGCTTTCTGCGTTTCCACCACGGTGTAAAGTACCGGGAAGATTAGGCAAATAGACTGGTGACGTAGGTCTGCGCGCGTTTCTCAATACAAAGTGCGCTGATTTTGGACGTGCATTCTCGGTAGTGCGGACTTTGTGCATTCGACTCGGGAGTGTGATGTCCTCGACGACGCAAGTCCAGTAAATCTGCAAACAGCAGCATATACTTGATAACTTCAGTCAGCTGACCATGGCTACTATTTTCATCTCTGTATATTTACAATAAAACGAAATAGGATATCAAATACCACTGCCTCCTTTCGTTTTCATTTAAGCATAATAACAGCTGCAGAAATGTACTTAGTTCAGGGATATGTGTATATATACAGCCATTACAATTAAACGAAATATTATATAGATTAGATGATAGATGATCACTGAGCTCCCGCTGGTCGCATGGAGCTCACCGTCTCCGAGATCGGCGAAACACATTTTTAAATAGACGCTGTTTTTACAAATAAACCACAGATTTGAGTTTTAAACAACTACATTCTCGCCTGAAATACTTTTAAAATTACATTTCATGACACAATAACAGTAATATTAAGAAAATGTTGATCCGAATAAATGGTGGTTGAACTCAACCAATGGTGCGTGAACTCAACCAATCAGGATGTTTAGTGGCCAAGTCCCGCCCCCGAAAGTTCAGGAACTTTGAAAAAGTACCACCTCGCCAGCAGGGACTTTCTGAGGGACATTTTTTTACCCGGAACTTTATTTAGTTCCTGGTTCCTGTGGTGGAAACACACCGAGTACCAGGCCAAAGTCCTTAGTTCCTGGGTAAAGTTCCTGCGGTGGAAACGGGGCATTTGTGTTTCTTTAGAAATAATTAATGGACAAATGGAGTCTTTAAACGCCTCAGATGTAAAATTATTCGCTGTCAAAGTGACGCCAAAATTAATGGGAGTCAATGGAATGCTAACAGCAGGTGGGGGTCCGCTAGCCAATGGCGGCGCCCAGGGGTGCTTCAAACAAATATGAAACCCTGCCCCCCTGGTAGTAATTCACCTGTGTCAGTCAATGCAGTCTGAGCCGGAAAGAGAATTGATTAGTTCATAGTTCGGGTCTATAGGGTTTTTGACTCGTTCCTTAATCACATGACAGCCCCATACGCTAAACCCAATGCAATCTGAGCCGGAAAGAGAATTGATTAGTTCATAGTTCGGGTCTATAGGGTTTTTGACTCGTTCCTTAATCACGTGACAGACCCATACGCTAAACCTATGTAGTCTGAGCCGGAAAGAGAATTGATTAGATCATCTCGTGAGTCTTTCGGGTCGAGTCGTTCCTTCACCTGACAGCCCAATACGTTAAACCAATGCAGTATCGAGCCGGAAAGAGAATTGATTAGTTTATCTTTCGGGTCTTCGGGTTGTTCGTTCTTTTGTCACGTGACGTGACAACATTGGCTAGAGTAATTAGTTAATTTACAACCTTCCTTACAAATGGGTGCATAGTATTTTTTTATTTTTTATTATAAATATTGGTTATGCTTTAAATTTTGTCCATATGATGGTGAAATCACTTTGATAAAGAAGAGATTATTTCTATTTTTTTTACAGTGGATTCTAATCTTCAAAAATGACCTTGTTGTATGATTTATGTTTTTTGAGTTCACCCTTCAGATTAGACTATAGAACTGT
Organism: Carassius carassius; assembly: GCF_963082965.1. NCBI lineage: Eukaryota > Metazoa > Chordata > Actinopteri > Cypriniformes > Cyprinidae > Carassius > Carassius carassius. The sequence goes on along the minus strand of NC_081779.1, from coordinate 8,834,961 downwards.
AGTGTTACTTGTTTAGGATTCAAAATATTATTTGCTTTTAACTTATGTCATTATGTCCTTTTTGAGCAATCTTCTTATACATATATTAGACCATAATGTCAAGTTTGCCTAGGAAAAGCAATTATTATATCAGCAAACTCAAAATTGTATTAAAATGAACAAACTAGGCTATAAATACTGTGTATTGTAGGCTTGGATTATTATATTATTATATAGCCTAGTGTTTATTTACTGATTGACAGTCAAAAAGACAAATTCATCAACATTTTATTTATAACATGGTTTTATTTATTTATAAAATAATAACACACCACAGATCCTGAAGAAACAGTAACAAAAACACAGTGACAGAAATGTCAGAAATAGCGTATGGGTCTGCCACATGATTAAGGAATGACTCGACCCAAAGACTCATGAGATGAACTAATCAATTCTCTTTCCAGCTCGGACTGCATGGTTTAGCGTATGGGGCTGTCACGTGATTAAGGAACGACTCAACCCGAAAGACTCATGAGATGAACTAACACGTAACATTTTAATTACATTTTGCTAAAATGAATGAAATGACTCGAAAAAAGATTCGTTCATTTTGCTGAACGAGACACAAAAGTCTGAGTCGGTAAAATGATCCGAACTTCCCATCATTACAGTGAATGAGAGTACTATGAGATGAAGCGAACGCACAGGCCATAGTGTGACATCCGTGTAAACATAGATGACGTCACGGGTTTTTTAAAAAATAAAGTACGTAGCCTTCGTTTGTATGTAGGCCTAGGCAATTTATATATTTACAATACTTACTAAAATATAATTAATAATATTTTATTGCTTTTGTATTAGTTGTTTGAAGAGTAAAAAAAAAAAAAAGGTCGGTCTTAACGCAAATGTACAACCGGCAAGTCGGTCGGACTAAAAGCAAAAAAAAATTAAATTATAATTTGAGTCGGTCCTAAATTGACAGGGTCGGTCGGGTTACGGCAAACAAGAATATTTTTAAGGATGGCCCGACAAGTAGTATGTTTTAATAATAAAAAAAAAACTCATTCCACTTAAAAGCATAGAATCTTTTGGATCTTTTCAAAGCCATTATTTTCAGGAAATATTCTAATGTTCTCAAATTTTTACAATATACAGTATATTTATGTCCCATCCAGATATTCATATATGAATGTTCAAGGTTAATCTACATTTAAACACTTCTCAATTTTACAAAATTGAATTTAAAAGGTGTTGAAAATGTAACCATAAGGTTTTTTTTGTTTTACAAAGGAAGGATTAGGAGGTTGTGGAGTTATACAGGATTATGTATATCTATTTACAGATCTTCTACACAACCAAAACTATCACTGAAGGCACAAAAGGAGATAATGAATGGCAGTACAGAGAAAAGGCGTAGTGAAATGACCCGTTATACAGTATCTAGGAGTGGTTAGTGGGCAACAACTTTTAAAATAGATTAACCTGGGGGTTGAAAAAAACATGTTAGAAGGAAGGGTCGCAGTAATGTTAATTTTCCCACTTTTGTTCAAGATGTAAAAAAAAAAAAAAAAATTAAGCTAAACATTCTGCTAATATTTGCTTTAAAATTTGGAACTGTAAAACAGATGTGTCATCATCAACACATATTTGTTTCAAAACTATTTTTAAAGCATAATATATGTGGGGAAATGTTTACCTTCTAGCATTATCAATTATCAGTTTACCTGCACATATGCATCTCCCATTGCATGAAGAATGTAATGTTCATAAAGGCCCAACACGCTGGTTAGTTTTTCAGTACAGTCTGCACATTCAAAACTCTCCTCCAAATCTTCTTGAGGAGTTGTTTCTACGTCCATGTCAACACTTGTCTCCACAAATGAAGAGCTTCTCTGATACTTGCGGCTGTAATTCTGTTGACCATTTGCCATCATCTCTATGCTTTCACTTGAATTTAGGTTGGTGGTCTCCTGATCTAAAGTGGCCTGAGGTAGGTGTGTGCCGTCAGACTGAGAAGTGATTTCACTGTTTGGAAGCTCATGACCAGGATTCTGAGAGTCTGAGACCTCCTCCTCTGGTTCATCAGGGTCCAAATTAATGACCGGACGCTGTACTCTGCGACTAGGGGGCACATAGAGTCTGTCAGGGTGGGAATAAACATACAGGCTGTGATCATTGGGTATGCCATCAAGTTTGTGGTTTGATATATGATTCCTGTGAGTGGAAGGTGTGTCATTAAGACAAGAATCAAACAATTTTGAGGCAGGTATTACTGCTGGACGGATGCGAGTCTTTGCTTCTCTAGAATGACGAATCTGATGAGCATAGAGCAAATCTCCAGTTGAAAAGCTAGCTTTACACCTTTTGCATTTGTGAGGAAAATCAAGTGGCTTTGATGGAATGCCAGGGAGGGCCAGTCCATGGTATGTGGTGTGTGTTTTCAAGTGTTCCTTTAAGACTCTAGTATTTGTGAACGAGAGATTGCAAAGGAGACAAACGTTAGAGGTAGCGCCATTATGCAGAAGACTGTGCTTGATAAGGTTTCTTAAACTACTGAAAGTCTTAGAACAGACATCACATTTCAGACTTTTACAAAGTTTATGAGACTCACATTGGTGAGCATGTAAGCTTGCCTCCTGAATGAAGGTTTTGGGACAGAGGGGACAAGCATATGGTCTCTGCCCTGCATGATCAATCATATGCTCTCTAAAAGAGCTAAAGAAACAAAATTGCAGATTGCACTGCGTACAGGAGTAACAATGGCTTTTAAGGTGATGCTGCTGCTGATGTAGCCATAATTTACTCCACCTTTCAAAGAACTGTCCACAATGTGGAGCATGTGTTTGCAGATGAGCACTGAAAGTCCTGTACCTCTCGAATCGCTGACCACAATGTGAACACTTAAATTTCCAAAGACTCTGAGTGATTTCAATGCATCCTAGAGAGCTACTTGGGGATGTACAGTTAACATCAGAAAGAGTGCGTGATTGGGCATTTGGGAGCTTAATGGGTGAATGGGCAGAATACGTTTTAGGAAGTTTTGAAAGATCTGCATTTCTTGTTTGTGTAGGTTCCACATCCACCAATTGAGGCAGTTGCGGGAACTGTTCTGAACTGGTTGTCATTTGGGAATCCATCTGACATCCGGTACTTTTTAGACTCTGAGATGAGGTCCACTTTAGAGGGTAGGTTTGGGTAACGCCTTGCTTGATTTCGGTAAGTGACGCACTACAAATCTTCTCCTCCCCACTTGACTGGCAACAAACCTCACAATGAACATTCATATCTGAATCCTTCTCATAACACTGTCCACAGGAAAAACAAATGCATGGGGGAGAGCTGGTGTGTGTTTGAAGGTGAAGAGTGTATTGGCACCACTTCCTGAAAAGTTGTTTGCATATTTGGCACTTGAAGAATACTGGTGTGTTTACTTGACCATCAACTCCTTGACTTACAATGAAGCCCTTAATGTTATTGCTTGCCCAGTAATTTCTTCTTGCAATGCATGTTTTGGATGCTTGATGCATCCTAAGTGCAGACAGGGCACTGAATCCATGACCGCAGTGAAAGCAGGAGAAAGGTGTCTCACCCGCATGGTCTTGAGAATGCTTTTTTAGGACTTTTAGTTGGTTAAAGCCTTTACCACAAATCGAGCAAGCATATGGTTTAACGGGCCAGTGGGTTTTTTCATGAGCTATGAGGCTTGACTGTTTCCAAAATATCTTCCCACAATCTTTACAAGTCAAAGGCTTCTCCACTTCATGCGTTTGTATGTGATTCTGCAATTCGACATGGTTTGCAAAGTTTTTCTTGTATACAAGGCACCCATAATCATTTGGGGTCTCTGAAGACCGATTTGATGAAATATTTCTCTTGTTTTTTATGCGCTTATGTGGTTCACTTTTTGCTTTTGATTCCTGCAGGTGGACTTTAAAATGACATACCAAATCAACTTTCTTCAAAAACCTTTGGCTACAGCAAGGACAAGGAAAATAAGTATCCTGTTTATGTACGTTACAGTGGGACTTTAGTTTAGATAGTTGAGCAAACGTTTTTCCACAAATCTTGCATTTGTAGGGTTTGTCACCCGTATGAATGCGGCGATGAATGGTGTATGCTGTAATGTGCCGAAAGGAAACACCACAGTATTTGCATGTGAGAGGTTTTTTCACTATTTCTTTAGGCTTGGATCCTATTGTCCTGTTATTAGACACTTTGTTTGGCATGACAACACAGTGTTCACTATCCTGTGTGAAACCATCCACTTTCCATTCAGTAGAAGGTTGAAGTGCATTTTCTGACTCAGTTGAGTTATCAAGTACTTTTTTCCCTGATGTTTCCACACTTAATCCATCTGCTTCATCAGTACATTTCAGCTCAATGTTTTTAATATTTGTATCCAGAATTTTTTTTTCTGAATTCTCCTTGACCGCATTACTAGAAATTAAATTACAAATTCCTATTGAGACTATATCAGTATAAGAATGCACAGAAACTTCAAATGAATCTTTTCCACTCGGCTCAGCACCGTGTTCTTCCACTTTGTACTTCTTGACTTCTTTCACTAAACTGGAGGGCAGGTCAGTTGGAGAACTGCATTGGACGTCTGTTTCTGCTGTGATCTTGCAGGTCTCTGCAGTTATTGATGGGATAATCTCAATACTGTCTAACTTGGTTTTCTCATGATCATTTTTCTCTGGTGTGACTATATTATTTTGGTCCTCAGTAGAGCATTTACTGGTTATATTGAACTTTGTCAGTAAACTTTTGCCTGGTTCACAACAGTCTTGTGTTTTAAATCTTTGATGCTGTCCACCTTTAATTTTCCGTCTCTTCCGACCACGTTTTCTTCCTTTCGTTACTTTAATCGTTGACTTATTCTCAATCTTTCTATCTGCTGGCACATTACCATCTTTTATAGATGTTTTTTCACAGAGTTTCTGTTTCTTCACTGTCTCAGGCAAAGGCAAAGATGTTTTCCCTTCTTCGTTAAAAACTTCTGTGGAGTTATGCAAGAGGGAAGTTATGTCTCCTTTTTGAAAACCTTTGACTGATGTCTGAGATGTTCTGCTACATGCTCTTAAGCTTGATAACTTTGGGTTTCTTATTGGTCTTTTAAGGTTCTTCCCTTTTTTGCGCCCAGCTGTAGGGATGCTGTTTGACAAGAGATCCGGGGATTCCGGGGGATCAGTCCCTAATTGTTTGGTAACAATTAAATTTTTATCCATAACGTTTTGCTTTACTGGACTTGCAGCTGCTTTGACAGTATTTTCTATGCTGTCTTGACATGGAGTGTGATTTGAGATATGGACAGATGGAGAGGTGTTATCTTCTAAATGTGCTACAAATAATTTATGTTTCTTGCTTTTCCTTGAAGGGGGTCTTCCTCGTCTTCGAGGCTTTTTCTCAACAGTGTATTGATCTTCACAATCAGCAGTTTGCATGGAACCGGAAAGAGTCTCTCCAAGTGTTGTTTGACACTCAGTGATGTCTAAAGAGACTGTGCTCTTGTCCTGTGTTAAATTCTTAACAACTGGAACTGAGTGTATTTTTTGTGTGCGGGTTGATTTTCTTGATTTTAGTACTGGTTCTTCTGGAATATCTGTTATCTTCTGTAAAATTTCAGAAATTTGAATTTGAGTGTTGCTTTGAAAATCAGAGACAATTCTGTTGTCATAACATATATCTTTATGTTCCCCTTCTTTAATGGATTTAGTTAACAGGCATGCCACCTTCTTCTTCTTTCGTCCAGCTTTTCTACCCTTTTTCTTATAGTTTTTTGTGCCTTTGAGGTCTTTCTGATTAACCACAGCACCATCTTTTTCAGGCTGCTGTGATCCTACAGTCAGACTATCAGACAGTTTACATAAATCTTCAGTCTGTGTAAAAGTGACCATGACACCTGCCTCATCTGATCCAGTGTTTTTCTCTTGAGACAAAGAAACACTAGCAAATCCATGTGTTTCTGCAATATCCATAGATTTTTTGAATTTCTTAGCAACATTCAAATGCTGGTCACAGCTGTCTGTTTCAAAATTCTCAGTGGCTACCCCTCTCACAACAGATGGCACATCGGACACTTTGTCCTCTTTATGAGCCAGCTCTAGGATATTGCTTTGTTCATTCTCTTCTTTTTGCTCAAGCAATTGTTTCCTTTGTTTTTTCTTTGCCTTCTTAACCGAACTCTGAGGGCTTGCAATGTCTTCAGTAGTGATGGAAACCTGGTTTTCAACATGACTTTCAGCTGTTTTGTTCACAGTGTCTGTCTTTTTGTTAGAGTCTTGGATTGTATCTTTATTATGAGATATTGGTGGAGGCAGAAGTGATGATAGAAACGTAGAATGTTCAACATGGTCCTCTGGTTGATCATTTCTGTCATTCAGTGCAGATGTACTCTTTTTCATAAATGTCTTTGTCATGTCTTCTGACCTTAAATTTGCCCTTCTGTTTGAAACTGAATTTTCTTGCTGCACAGAAGACTGTTCTCTTATATCGTTGATTGTTTGGGTAATGTGTGTTTTGTGTTTAGTGGCCTTTTTGTACTGCCTTTTACTCTTCACTTTTGTTATCTTTTGTTCGAGAACATCTGAATTACCCATTTCTGTGGCTGATGCAGAATCAAATGCATGGATTTCGTTTTGCATTGTTTGGTCAACTGCAGGTGTATGTACTGCTCCACGTTGAATGTCAGACATTTTCTTCGATTTTTTTGCTGTGCTGTGACCTGAAGTTGAAAAACAATCTTTTTGCTGCAGAGTGAGTGTAGAAGCCTGCATTTTGAAAAGAGCAACTGCATGGTCATCCTTCACTGCTTGTCTAATTGCCTTTTCCACAGTTCCACTTTTTTCTTTTAAAATCATTTGTGTACTGGTGGCTACTATGCTTGCACCAGATTTTGAAGGTACTGCATCCAGATCTTCATGATGGTTTACACTGAGTATTTCTGCTGCCTCATTTTTGGTTTTCGTTACAGTCTTTTTCCTTGGCTTTTTCAGTGTGCTGCTTGGTCTAAAACTGCTTGATGAGTCAATCTTTCCAGGTAAAATAGAACTTTCTTGTGTCACAGTTGCTAATAAAGATGCTTCTTCAACTAAATTACCATTTAGGTGGTTGTTATTTGTTTTGTTTCTAGAAATTCCTTTGGCTTTCACAGTCTCTCCTGGATTAGAAACCACAATAGATGAAAGATCTTCTGAGGGCGGTAGAATGACGTCATCATGTTGGCTAGCAGTGGATGTTTGTACCTCTATAAACTTGATGTCTGTCTTTCTCCTCTTATTTGACTTCTTTTCAGTGCTCTGTTGGCTGATACCTGAACAGTCAGTTTCTGTAGCATACACAGAATAAACGGAGGAAAGAGTCACATGAGCAGGTTCACGGTTCTCACCGACTGTTTTATGAGAATTTTTTTTATCAAGTGTTTTTTTTGTTCCAAATCTTTTTGTAGTTGGTTGTACAATGCTAACATCAGTTTCTGAGAGTGGATTCAAAACACACATATCTGACAATTTCTTTTTCTGTGACTTTCTTGGTGTGTTGAGAATAACAGGAGACTCAACTTTGTTTCCTACATTTGAAACATAATCCACTTGCTTGACAGAGACTATAGAAGAATGGGTTTCCAAAAGAGTAGTTGCATTGTTATCATTTCTAGCTGCCTTTTTCAGAGGACTTTTTGTTTTCACAATTTCTGTTTTGGAAGTCATCATGTTTTCCATATCCTCTTGTGGGCACACATTGGGCATTTTTGCTGCTTTGTGGATATATGCTCTTTTCTTCTGCTTTGATTTATTTGGGCTGTTTTGAGGGCTTACAATGTTTGAAGATTCAGTCACAAAGTTTGAAACAGATTCAGTTTGATCCTCTAGTGAGGACTGTCTATTCTGCAGAGTAGTTGCATTCTTATTTTTTCCTTCCTCGAGTTCTGAAAATGTTGTGGGAACATCTTGATGCAGATCATCTTTGCTTTGTAGCATTTGCTTTGTAGCCTTTTTTCTGGATTTTTGTAATTTTTCTGGACTGGACTCTAAACTAGAGAGGACATGTTGGGTTTCTGTTGGATTATTGACTCCTTTCCTTGGAGTTGTGTCACTGACCTGAAAAAGTGATGTTGTACTGTCCTCTGGGGAAAAGATAGTGCTTTGAGACAAACTAAGGGTAGCAGAGTTTTTTGCCTTTAACCTTGTTTTTTTCTTCAGTTTCTTTCTAGAAATAGCCTTCCTGTTGATCCTAGAGTTTGATGGTACTTCTTCCTGTGAGGCTTCAGGGCAGCTATGATCTGGTTTTTGTGGGGTCTCTGCTGTAGCTGTCATTCGACATTTTTTCCTAAGTGCAGGTGGATTTATATCACCATTTGTAATTAAGTCCTCCTCTTTCGGTGGAGTGCTGTCATTATCAGCCTCGTATCTTGATATGTCTAGTTTGTCAACACTCTCTAATATTTCTGATCCAATCGGTCCACTTAATGCTTCAAGCTCCGTTTTTTTTCTTTTTCTTGCTTTCTTATACCTTTGTGATGCTTTCTGTAGGTTATGCTGAGAGGAGCAGTCAGTCATTGATGTTGGAGAAGGTGGAGCTTCCTGAACATTCTCAGTAGATGGATGAATACTGTTTTCTGAAATAATGTTGAGAAATACCTTTTCACTTCTTTCAGAGTTTTTTACATTTTCATTAGAAGGCAGAAGAACCGTTAAACTTGTTGGGGTTTGTTTCTGTTGGAGGTGAATATCACATTCATCTTTAGTTCTTTCAGTAAATGCAGAAGTTGAAGGAAGTGTGAGTGTCACTTTTTCTGAATTGTTCTCTTGAAAACAAAGCTCATTTAATTTGCCGCTTTTGGATAGTTCAGTCTGGGCGTCTTTACATTTATAATCAGTGTAAATCATGTTGGGTAAAACAGGTAGATTCAGAACTGACTCTGATCCTGAAGAGGAGTTCTGAATTTCAGGGGCAAGTTTTGTTTTCACCTTAAGACTGAGTTTAGCATGTTCTGTGCTAATAGATGTCTCCTGAAAATCATTAGTTTCATTTTTTGCTGGCAGATAAGCAGCACTTTGTTTTATTACTGTACTTACAGAGACATGCGGTTTGCTTGTCTTTACCCTCTCGTCTTGCACATTACGCTGTGAGAAATGATCTTGAGAATTAACTGAAGTTTTTTCATCTGTAATCTCTGCTTGGAGACAGCCCTTTTGAAGATCAGGATGATGAAGCCCATATACAGTATAACTTTCAGGAACAGTTTCATCGTTTACTTTTGCATGTTTGAAGCCAGTATTTGTACTGGCAGTTTTTCTAGGACTGACATCTTTGCACAACAGCCCACATTGTCTTGTTACCTGGAGGTTGTGATCAACAGACTGGTTGTCCAAAGGCGTACCTGGACATGGTTCACTTTTTCTAAGACTTTCTGATGAAGAAAAAGGAGTGTATGAACTCCTGGTAAATCCTGGCTCATGTTCTCCAATTCCAGTAATTCCAAGTTCCTCTTTTTCCAGAGATGATCCAACATCTAAGATGCTTGCCTCCTCATGTTTCCCCTGAAAACATTGAAATATATGACAATAAATTAATTATTTGTTCTTTGGTGGCTTAATTTACATTCTGTTTTACAAAATCTACATTCAAAAGATCTTCAAAATCAGCACCTACCATTTCCAGAACATCTTTATTTTTACTGATATCCTCTGACAACACTAAAATAAAGGAATCTGGTTCTTTTTTTACTCCTAGTCCGTCCTGCTTCTCAGATCCTGCAATCTGAAGATCAACGTGGTCCTGTAATTTAAAATATGCCTCAGTTTCAGGTCCTTTATATATAGGATTATAGTCCATTAGGGGGCCACATTCATCCATGGATAAAGTCTGTTCCATTTCCATTACATTACTCATCTCTAAAGCATCTTTAATCACTGATGTCCAGTTGCCATTTCCCTGGTCCAACTCTTGATTCTGAGAAAAGACAAATATTAAATGACAATGAAGAAATAACATTTATTTTGCTTATGGAGTGTAAAGGTTACAAACCTTTTCATGTCTCACATATTGGGCACACCTGAGAGGAAGCACATGTGTGACACTAGCTGATGCTTCATCCAAAGGGTATTTCAAAAAATCACTATCCACTGCAATGCCAGGTGTGATGAGACAATGATTATCAGGAGAATAGGAATATTTATCAGAGTTTGCTGACATTGCTGAAGAAGTTCCATGGTAATCTGGTAACAAAGCCTTAAATGCACCACTCATACAGGATGACAGTGACGTCATTTGTTCTCCAGCAGCAAAGCTGTCTCCTATCATGTCATGCCCCTAAAAATAAAGAAGGGATATTTGAGTTTAGAAGTGAGGAACTGGATGCAACCTAATATTGTTGGTATTCAGCCTTACATTTCATATGTCACCTACCTTTGACTGCGTTTGGAGCCAGGTACTGTGAGAGAGCTCTTCTGCTCTTTCACCAAAATTTTCCTCTGTCATTACTTTATCAGAATTTACGGAAATAGAATTACTGTAACCTACCTGCTGATGTTCCCCTGCAGTATTAAAGGGAATCCTGCTGTTATGATTTCCATGTTTATTCCATGGTGGTAACTCGCCATCCATGGTACCCAAATGATTTATTTGAGTTAAAATGCTCTTATGAAATGCCTGTGAGAGTGCAAAATAGTTTAGATTAAGTTAAATTAGATTAAGTTTAGATATTAGATTTCATTAAATACAGTTTTTTTTACAGTGTGCAAATAGATAAGTTAATTATTAATTAATTAATACTGTATAATAATATACAATTATGATTCTTGTAATTATGTATTTGTTAAAGGCAACTTGTACACGTATACGCTGATCGTTACCCGTTTTGATTTTTTTTTTCTACCCTAAATCAACTCAGACTGACAACTCCCTAAATGATTGTTTTGTTCGCTTCAGATTTTAAAAGCACAGGGGTAGGATGAATGTTTATGAACGTTAACGTTACTAAATTAGTAACGTTCAGTCCGAGTTTTTTGTGCACTCGACAATAACATTTTCCTCAAAAGCGTTTAACGTTACTACTAGTGCAGAAAATAGTATTGAAATAGTAATTCAAAGGTTTTGTTAGCCTGAGTTTGTTAGTTGGTCGCGCCTGAAGCTGTGTGCTAATTCGCAAACTAAACCTTACAGCATTCACATAAATTTACTTGAAACACGACTTAAATTGATTCCCTGTTACAGCCCAAGTCGTCATCTGCTCCATGAACCACATAAAGCAGTTAGCGTAGGGCAATTAAAATATTACAAAAAATTATCATCAAGCCTCTGGGAGAATACAGGGGGCTCGTGCACTCACCGATGTGGGCTGCGCGCTTAATCCCTGGCTCGCGCACGGTCATTTATTATTAGCTTTTACGAGTGTCCATTAATTTCAGAGCGTTGCTACTCTGTGAATATAAGTGTCGTTTAATTATTTATCATATTTAATACATCTGATTATGCTCCTCATGGTGGTCTGTTTTGGGGTCCTGGTGTATCCAAACACAACATCCGTAATAGACCGGAAGACCGAGAGGTCTGTGTGGTGTGGGACACTTCTCTGGATCTTATTACTGTGTTGTACGGTGAGCGCATAAAACTTTAATATTGTTATATTAATTGAAACCACCCACAAAATATATCGTAATGTCTTATATGGGTCAATGACAAATAAGGATGTCTGATAAAATAAAAAGGAGAAATGTAGGTAAAAAACGTTCTAAATAGTTAAATTGTTAGAAATTAGATTTTAAATTGAAAATGCGTTATGCTGGTTTGAAAAACGTTACAAAGTATTAATTTGTATTAGTATTTTAGAACAAAGCTCAGTTTATTTTCAAGAACAATAATAATAAAGTATCTACTACTCATGCTAACACCCCCCCCCCCCAGACAGTACAAACTTTTAAATGGCTCATACATTTTTAACCCACAGAAACATGAAAATGACTTTAATTCAGAAATTTAAATATGTGTATGATGTAATTTGTTATGCAATTTTAAATAAGAGATTCAGACAAATAAAAGTGACGTCATTTACCCATATATATGTTATAAAATAATTTTATGTTATACAATTTTACCAGTATATTTATTCTCATTTATTAAACAGACATTCTCTAAATAATAAAATAGTTTTGGTTGATGCATTATGATGCATTATGGGTGTGGCCACACCTAAAAGGAGAACTGCCTTATATAGTTATGCTTTGTTTGTTTGTTACTACAGTTAACGGAATAAAATGCAAAATAATATATACGTTTTCTTATTTAAATATTGCAGGCCCACTTTGGCTGAATGTGTTATATGAAGTGGGCTCACCTTTAACCTTCAGCAATTATACTCAAATTCATTAAATAAATTGACATTTACTGGTTATTTTGTATCTAACATGTATAGTTCACGTTTTTAGAAAACAGAAATGAGACTGCAGTCAGGAAATTCAAGTCAGAGATGGAAGAAAGGAAATAGAAAAAGTCGAGACATGAAGGTAAATCTGTGGCATGAAGAAAGGATGAGGTGCAAAATGTAGTTGCAGAATATAAAGCTTAAATTGTGAACACAATTTTAAAGTTCATTTAAAGTGTTTAGAGAACATAGACAAAAACATTTTTACATATGGTTGATATTTTTAATGATGCTCTTATATTTATATATATATATATATATATATATATATATATATATATATATATATATATTCCTTTTTGTTACTGCTTGTGTTAAAGTAACATTTTATATATATATATATATATATATATATTGTAGAGTAATATTCTGATTTCTGAATATTCTGATATTCAGATTCCATCAAATTTAAGGTCAACACATGTTCTTTCAGTTGTTTGGAATTTCACGCATGAATTGAGACAAGAATTTACATGACTTATTTTACTCATAACCTAGTTATATAATTTTTGATTTGTTAAATGTTTGTCTGATAATATGTGTAAATATATCACATTTTTAATTGTAATGCAGAATAATTTTTGATAAATAAGGAATGGTCCATTTTACCTGAAAAGAAATTTGTCTGGAGTGCATGATCTCAAAATGTTTACTGGTATATAGCTTGCAAATAACACTTAATATGAACTGTATTCAAATTAAAATATTATAGCTGGACCGTAACAAAAGTTAACAAAAGAAATAAAGAAAAGAAAAAAAACATCTAGTTATCTAAATTACACGTTTTACAAAAAGTGGCCCACTTTACCTGACTTCACACTAGTATTAATGGTATATTCCACTTTTACATTTCCAATACCTTCATTTATGTAACCAAAGTTTATTGAAAAAGTTCATCCTCTAATTTATATGAGACCTCATCCATATACACTGGTATTACAAGCCCTCCATGACTGTCTCCAGTTGCTTCTGGACCTGAGAAACATAAGGCTCAAACCAATTTTGTATCTCCTCTGCCTTTTCCTGAATTGTGTTACGCATATTCTCTGTGCTCTTCTCAACTTTGCATTTGTGATTCCAGTTTCTCTTTAATTCCTTCACCCTGGCTTCTTAATAGATCTTCTTAACCAGAGTTGTCAGCTTCTTTTCAGCACGCTGATGCATTGAGGTGAAGTAAGGCTCGAGACGATCCTTCACATCCACCATACTCTGAGCAGCACGAGAGCGAACCTCTTCAAAGTAGGTTGTCATTGTCCTTTTTGCTCAAAATAGATTTTTTTATAGATAAGTTATGTAAAATATATTTAATAATGTAAAAATTTTCTTTATCTAAAAACATAAAAATGCTAGATTTTTAAACATATTATCATATCCTATCTTATCATATATTTTCCCCTCCCAAAGTAATAAAAATATGTAAATAAAAATATGAATCTTTTTTATGATAGTAATTAATTGAAATTTTAAACTGTTATTGTCAATAAGGCATTGTCAACAATGATATATAGAAGCGCAGTAAGTTAAGTTTTCCATCTACACTGCCATTCAAAAGTTTGGGTTTGGTAAAAAAAAAAAATTGTTTTTGATAGTGTTCAAGGCTGCATTTACTTGATCAAACATACAATAAATTAGTAACATTGTAAAATATTAATACATTTTAAAATAACTGTTTTCATGCATTTTGAAATTTAATTTATTCCTCTGAAGGCAAAGCTGAATTTTCAGCAATCATTATTCATATTTAAATTTTTTTTTGTCACAAGATCCTTAAGAACTCATTGTAATTTGCTCAAGAAACATTTCTTCTTAATATTAATGTTAAAAACCTTTTTTTCTCATTCTTTGATTAATAGAAGGTTCAAGAGAACAGAATTTATTTTAAATAGAAATCTTTTGTAATTTTTTAAATGTCTTTACTGTCACTTCAGATCAGTGTAATGCATGTAACCCCCCCGCCCCCCATTCTTTTAAATCTGACCCCAAACTTTTAAATGGTAGTATGCCTTTTATAAAGAAGGAGCAAAGATATGCAAGAGGTCATGCAATTGTGTTGACCCTGTTCTTGACCTCGTCAGCGTTCTGTTCCACAATGGTTCGAAGCTCCTCTGTGTATTCACTGACACGATCCCTAGCATCCTCCAGATGTGTGCGGAGCTTACTGGCCAGCAGCTGCAGATCTTCATTGAATCTCTTGGCAGTATCCTGCGCATAAGGGCCCAGTTTTGAGTGCAGGTCATCTTTGTACATTTGCAGTTCCATCATGGTGTCACTGATCAGTGTGCTGCAAAGAAATTAATTTCAATATCATAAATCAGCTTTTTTTGACTCTAGACTTCAATTTCTGCTCAGGCTTGTCTTTTCTGCATCTTTACAGATTCAGTTTTTCAAATATTTGCTTTACTGCAGTGTTTTATAGCATTTACTCACTCTAATTCTCTGCCGAGCTGGGTGGCTTTGATGATGTCCCTCATCTCCTCAACCTTTGACACATGGTTCCAGAACTGATCCATTGCCTTTTCCCAGCGGCTTTTTGGGTCATCCTGAAGCAGGAAGCGCCCTGCAGCCTGCAAGTCAGAATGGAGCACAAATACTCTATAAAAGGTCAAATATTTGGTAATGTAGAGTGTTGTTGTAGACACAACATCTGTACTGTCATGGTCACAAGTTCTAATAAGAATGAGACATTCCAAGAGCAAGGATTACAGCCACAAACTTCATGATTGTTTTTGGACAGTACACCAGACAGATTTTCCAATGTGTTCTGTAATGGGAGTTTGGAAGCAGCTGGTATTTATATGACTTGGATCACAGTCATGTTGATAGCCATAATGTGACCACAGGTGAATTGGCAGCCTGTGTCCGAAGTACTTCTCTTCAGATTCAGTTGATATAGCAGTCTTTCATTCCACGTTGCACGACTAAGGTTCCAAAAGGACAAGATGTGTTATAATTTAAAAACTGGTTTGTTGAAAATTAGTGTGGCTTGTTAGGAAAAGCACAGACCCAATGTTGTATTTGGATATCAAGACATATTTTTATTGAACACAATTGAATTATGGTAATACCAAAATCAAATCATAAAAATTGAGACAGGGAAGTTAATGTCAAAATTTTTTAATATTTTATCATTTTTTAAAAAGACTTCTGCTACTAAAAAGCATCCTGGCTTTCATGATTCAAGGATCGAAGCTTATCATTTATCTCTATACGTTACCATTTTATTACTGTACTTTACATTCACCCCATTTGGAAGGAGCACTGTAATGCTTAAAATGGAGCTGTAACATTATGCTCAGTAAGAACACTTTTGACATATGTATCCATGTTTCTTATGTTCATATATTGTTGGCTTCTTTTTATAGATGATTTTATTTTCTTAAGTACGTCTGTTTTACAGATAGTAATCAATTTCAGGGAAATGCCATTGTGTTCTAAACTAAAACAGGGTAAGATATCTTGTCAACAAACTGCTATCATCTCACATAAGAGAGAATCATTTTTTGCATGAAGGCTTTGTGTAAGAGGACAATGAAAAAGCCATTTTGGCTCACGCTGTACCACACATATTAAATAGGCTGTTTTGTAAAACACAAAAAGGGTATCTGTTTAATAGGCCTCAGTTGAATTATATATATGACAATGCATATATATGGAAAACAAGAGCCAGTCTACAGATTTTGGGCAGTCGGAGCTGACAGAGTTCACAGAAACTAGCATAGAGTATGATGGCAACAGACTTATTTGTTTTCATTTATCATGTGTCTTTTAGCAAAAAGGTGAACGTTTCTGTGTGAATTTGTTGTGTATGATGCCTAGTTTTTTTCTATAACATTTATAAAGTTGATGTTTTTACACCTCCGTTCCAATTTTAAGAGTCGTGAAGTGTATTCCAGCTTCAAGTAATACCAGCTGTGCCAGAATTAAAGAAAAGTTCAGAAGCCTCACACACATATCTGCAATCAAATCTTGCATATGACCACATCATTAGGAATTAGAGATAAGCTAAACATTTTTTATCCACAATAATTGTAGATATTAAACAGTGTTTGTGATATACTTAGCATTTAAAAAAAAAGAAGAAAAATCATTCTTAAGCAACAAAGAAATATTAGTTGAAAATCAAGTTCTTTTCAGCAATTCAAATCTTGCATATTCTTGCATATTGACCACTGCATTAAAAATTTGACAAAAATTGTGGATATCAAATGTGTTTGTGCTATTTTATTTAGCAATTTCTTGAAAAACATTCATGAGCAACAAAGAAATATACTAGGTGAAACACCCAGTGGGAACAGAAGCACCCTTTTGCATTTCTAAAAAGTCTCTACAGTCTTTCAAGACAAGTCTTTCAGTCCTTTTAAGGAAATTTTTTTTTTTTTTTTTTTTTTTAGAACCATGCCAGCTCCCATGGTTATTTTCGTGGTAGGACATTTTTATGATTAATTATTGAAATTAAAATGTATTTTTACTAAAAATTCTAAGTGGATGGGCCTGGGCCTGCCCTTTCAAGCACATTTATATATGACATTTCAGCAAGCTCTGCTCTGTTAGGGTAAAAGAACAAACACTGCACCACAATCTTGATTTAATCTTAAACCGATGCGTTTATTTGTTTGAGAGACAAAGACTTGAAAGAAGAAATCAGCGTTATGTCAGTGAGGTAAAGGTTACTTAAAGCAGCAATGTACATCACTCGCCATCTTCTCAAGGCATTCATCCAATTACACAAAAATGCCATCAAGTCATCAAGGTTGTTTTCATCTGCGTTTATCAGTCAGGTCATGGAGAACTGACCCCTGAGCTTCTGTCAAATTGATCCAATTTAATTTATGACTGCATTCCAAAGCAGAAAATGTGCTGTGCATTTAACATCACTGTTACTCAAATTATATGTTCTAAAATTGTCACATTTTACTAATAATGAACTACAAATACTGTAGAATTGAAAGGGAAAACTTAGTCGTTTTCATACTATGCATACTATATAATAATATTATTACATTTTAATATTTTTAAATAAAAGTGTGGTTTGATAAAAGAAAATTAAATCAAGCATTATTATAAATCGAAAAATAACATTTCATATGGACAAAACGTAAACTAACAGTACTCTCTCACAATCATTCATCTGCAGTTCTGTAAAGTGCAGAGGTATGTTTGTATCTTTGCATGTCGGTCTGCATGTATTATCATAAGGTTGGATAGTGCTCTCTTTCTCACACGTTTCTGCATTTAAAAGAGCCTGATATCAGCTGAACACATTTCCTAAGAAGAAGGAAGCGAAGGACATGGGAAAATTAATCCGTTTAGTATTTTTTATTTTTCTATATTATATTCTGGCATGTATTCCCCCAACTAAAAAACTAAAATACCAAAAAAAAAAAAAAAAAAAAACCCAACAGGGTCCATGTAAAAAAAAATACATAAATAAAAAAATTACTGTCTGTGACAATGTATGTAAAGCAGTCATATCGCTACAGACACAATATTATAACCATTTAATATGTCTAATTATACTTATGTACTTTTTATACTTTTAAATCATACACAAACTATTTTAATACTTGGTGTGCAGATGTTATTAGGCAATATGTAATATACATATTTATAAATTGTTTATGAAGGCACTGCATGTGGTGGGGAAATATCATAGATTTGGGATTACGTAATAGAATGTAACATGAACTTAATCTTTTTTTTTCTCAACTAGGCAACAGTGTATCACACAAATTCATTAGAAGAAAAAAAAACATTAATAAACATGCATCTCAGTTTGATAGACAGATATATGTTTTGTTTTAATCATTTATCCATGTTTCACAATACTCGCAATGCATTTTTTTTATGTATATAGGTATCTATACGAGTACAGAGATCCAGCAACTTGCTTTAAATCATCATGACAAAAATCCCTGATCATCGCCTAGGGAAAGTAAACTAACCCAGAATCTCTATTAAACAAAAAAAAAACAAAAAAACAAACATCATTGCTTGGTGTATATATAATGACTTTGAATAAACAATTGTGTGTGTATTTCTTCTTGGTTTCTCTTATAATGCATCAGGCAGTAGTGATGTTCTTTAAATTTACTTTTTTCAGATATTGGAATTATCACTGCTTTTTGCTTATATTACAAGAATAACAAAAAGGGTTGTCTGATGGAACATGGAACTTAGAACAAATATTACATGCATATGGTATATGCAAGTGTGTCCAAACTTTACCGTTTCACCAGCAATGGCATTGGTGTGTAAACTGCAGCATTAACCAAGAAAGAAGGTAAGTTTAACCAACGGTGACGCCAAACCCACACTGGAACTTGTTTTTTCTTTGGTTTAGGAAAGCACAGAGGGCCAGTGACAGAGGCAGAGGCTGCAGCTTTTTTTCAAGCGTTGCTCCAACCACCCAGTTACTGTCTAAAGAACCTACAGAGAGAGTGTACAATTCAGTAAACCAATGTATATCCCATATCCCAATGAAATTACAGTTTATTTTTTTATTATAAAAAAAAAAGATTAAAAAAGAAAAAGGACTTTGAGGTATCTAGGTTGGAATTTCATTGGAATATCTGGCAACAATCTTTGGAATGACAACACTCTATTAGTGTACACATTTCAACTAAGAGGACTGAATTGAAATGCTGCTCAATGAATGATGACACCGACACATCTGTGACTAAAAATAGATCTTTTACGTGAACTGGAAAATATCCCATATCCCAATGAAATTACAGTTTATTTTTTTATTATAAAAAAAAAAAGATTAAAAAAGAAAAAGGACTTTGAGGTATCTAGGTTGGAATTTCATTGGAATATCTGGCAACAATCTTTGGAATGACAACACTCTATTAGTGTACACATTTCAACTAAGAGGACTGAATTGAAATGCTGCTCAATGAATGATGACACCGACACATCTGTGACTAAAAATAGATCTTTTACGTGAACTGGAAAATGCATTTATGATTGCGTGTTTGAATAAAAAGTAGGTCCCCGCGGGTCCTTAAGTCTTACATTATTATTATTATTTTTTTTTTTTTAACTGTATGGCGATAAAAACCTCATATTTTGAATGGTCTTATTTTAAAAAGACTTAAATTAGAGGCCAAACAAAACCATGAAATGTGGCACGGCATAATGTGATTAATAAAATTCAAAAAGGCTTGTTATAACTGCATCAATATTTGAGTACTGCACGATTTACATTAAAAATGTTGACTGTTCTACAAGCTCACTATTGTAGAGCAGTTCACAATCAATGAACAACTGCATATTCAATTTAAATATTATCTGGTTATTACTGTTTTTGTTTCTTCACTGTATCTGTATCTGGCATTTAATACAATTAAAATATGCATAATTCCATGGTTATTAAATAAATACAGTTTAAAGCAAAACATAATTTAAAAAAAATCTTGTGTACTTTTTGCATTTAAATAAATTATCTAATTTTGTTTGTAAATTCCTTTCTCGTATCTCGTAAAGTACTTAAAAACTAAGTACTTTAAATGAAAAAAGAGGGGCACACTTGCTTGTTAAGAAAAAAGCATCAAGGCCTACTTGAGGAATTCATCATAACAGTTTAAAATGATAAGATGTTAATGAATACTGTTTATATCCACACTTGCATACATATTTATGAATTTATACCAACCTTTAAAGACCAGATCAGCTTTGGGGACGTCCAGCTGGTATCCAAATGATACACTAGTGTCCTGCGTACGGGTGCTCGCTTCAAACTCCACGCCAACCTGCAACTAATACCAAACAACAAAACAAATGTCATTATAAATCAATAAAAGAAGAAATACAGACATGAGCCATTCTGCTGATGAACATTTACCTGATCATTGGCTTTGTGGTAATACGACCCGTGAGCTCCAGCTCCTCCTAGTGTCAATGTGGCGATAAAATTGCTGCCTGTTTGTAAATACCCATTCAGATTTTTTAAATTTTGTATATATATTTACAGGCTGTACGTTTATTTTTGAACATTTACTTAGCTCATACAGTTTTACGTCTTAATCTGGGCTAAAACACGCCAGACCAGAAAAGATATCTAGATACAGGTTAAAAATGCTCTGATTCTTTTCTATTGTTCTCTATAGTTGCACTTAAATCACATATGGACAAAAGGCCAAAACAGAGAGAAAAATATGTTTTTATTTAGATTAATGTGCATGTAGCCAAAGAGGACAACACTTAATTTGCAATGCAATTCAACACTGTGATAAATTTTTTTAATTATATTGACATGAAAATTGATCTGATCGACTAATCTTTCTTTATCCGTTTACCTGTATATCGGCCCGCCAGAGACATGACTGTTCCCTCCTCTCCGGGCCGTCGGTGGTACACCAGCTCTCCCCCTAATGCCAGTGACGGAGTGACGGACTGCAGATAATGAGCTATAACAATTCCTGAGAAAGATGTGAGAGAACCAAAGAGAAAATAATTTGGATGAGTTAACTGAAGAAGGACATGGCATGATTAAAAACTAATAAAGCTACTAAAATAGTTGTGGCACATATAAACATGGATGAAACAGAAGACAATTACCAGAACCAACCAAGACGTCTGGGTTGCCAAAGGTCACAGTGGCGGTGAAATCTTCCCCTTTGAATTCAGCATCTCCTTGCCAGTTCACAAACTTCTGCTGCTGAGTCTGATTGAGACAAGTATGTCCAAAAATGCATTAGTATTACATCATAACTAACAAAAAAAATAACATGCAAAAATACACACCTGGAAGGCAAATTTCGAGCGCACTCTGTCCGTGATCTGATGAATAATCTGTGCATTTAGGCTCCCTGTGTTGTCCATGTCACCAACCATGACGGGAAAGGCCTGATTAAAATATTAAGGAAACTATCAATATTTGGAAAAATGGCTCAAGTTCCTTTTTCAAAGCAAATCGACTTTTCAACAGCCTTTGTTCTGGAAATATTTTTATATTTATTTATATTGCAAGCTAAATTTGTGCACCTCTGCTGGTCCTGTTTGTTTGGTCCCCACATAAGTAGCTCCAAACCTGTAACTGGAATCTCCTAGAGTGCTTAACGACACTGTGTGGCTGACCTATGAAATAAAACAAGAGATGATCTTGATGACGATCGAGAATACTTTCTTCAATGACATGGTTCAAGAAAATCCACAGGTAAACAGACTGGACTGACCTGGAAGTGGTTGCTCAAAGCTTTGCTCACTGTTAGTCTAACACCCTCCATCTGCACAGGAAACACCTCTGAGGGACAAACAGACATTAGTGTAAAAATATTTGTGTTTGTAATTACGTAAATTTTAAATCATACAAGATGCAGCTGAATTGAGATGGACTTTTTAAATTCATATTATATATATATATATATATATATATATATATATATATATATATATATATATATTAGTGGTGGGCATAGATAATTTTTTTTAATCTAGATTAATCTCACTGTGATCTTGAAATCTAGATTAAAATGGCTCATTCGAATTCTGCCGAAGGCATTCAGAGTATGTGTGTTACCCAAATAAAATTGACAAACAGTAAGTCTTTGAGAAGGGGTTTATCAAGCTAGGTGGTGCATTAGAAAAGGGGCTCATCTCCTGTTTCCAAAATGCATCACAAAGTGCTTGAAAAAGCTGTAAACTAATTCCACATTGCACAAGGTGCAAACAACCTCACGCCTGTTTCACACATACTCCGTCTGCAGTGCGTATGCGTTGGATATTTTATTACGCACCCATGTTAACGGATTCCAGTTGCATTCCAGGAGCGTTGCGTCTGCAGCAGTGCAGCGATCGTATATGTACCGAGTAGCGAACTGCAAACGCGTCCTGTGTGAAATCACATCGAGTCTATGCTGCACCACATACGTAACACACGCACACGGACTGCATACGCACTGCAGACGGAGTATGTGTGAAACAGGCGTGAGCAGAGCCGTAGCTGGGGTCAGCGGGGACCCGGTGAAGGTTGTACCAGTGGGCCCTGTTTGAAATTGTTTAATTTGTATGTTCGTTTATTTTTATTTATTTGTGCTATTTACACAATGTTTAAGTTTTTTTCAAGTTTGTAGGTATCAAGGTACAGAAACCAAATAATTAAATGTAAAATAGCACTGGATAGTCTTC
This sequence comes from Carassius carassius, assembly GCF_963082965.1. Taxonomy (NCBI): domain Eukaryota; kingdom Metazoa; phylum Chordata; class Actinopteri; order Cypriniformes; family Cyprinidae; genus Carassius; species Carassius carassius. The sequence goes on along the minus strand of NC_081779.1, from coordinate 8,812,433 downwards.
AATGTAAAAATTAAATATACAATCAAACCTACATTTATTCAGACACCTTCAACATTTCTCACATTATTACAGTTTTGCTATATTTATCAAAAATTAACCATCTGGTGTCTGAATAATTTTTGGTTTGACTGTTAAGACCCACAAAGTAATTCAGTCAAGAGCAGTGAGTGATTTTCTTTAATTTTCTTGGATTAACATTACAGCAGCCAGTAGCTAAATTAGGCGCGGTCACTTTAAGAGACGATGAACTCATCCAATATAATACACATCCCATTTTTTTCCTCAACTGTTTACTTTCACTTAAGAAATAACTGACAGTTTTATCGAGCATAATTTCCAAGGT